>NW_028277177.1:22093055-22393611 GCF_051122295.1 Plectrocnemia conspersa | reverse complement strand
TATCATTAAAAGAAATCTATCAAACACAGCCATGTATTATAAAGTAAAATTAGATGGAGACAATATATTGAATTTGTCAAATTTAAATGCGGAACAGCCGTTAGATGAGAGCCAATCAATGTCGTCCTCCTCTATTATAATTGGATCTTCCTCGTCCTCCGCCGTAAGATTGGCCGCCTCCTCCTCCTCTAGCATCGTAATTAGACCTATCGTCGTGCTCGTTCTGGTATCTCCCCTTCGCTTGATAACCTTGCTGATTGCCTTGGTATCCTTGATTGTCATAGTAGCTCTGATTGCCTTGATTCTGATAGTTTTGGTATCCCTGATTTTGATTTTGATACCCCTGTTGGTATCCCGCTGCCTGGCCTTGCTGATAATATTGACCTTGTTGCTGCTGAGGCTGTTGTTGAGCTTGTTGCTGAGGCTGTTGAAAACCTTGCTGCTGATAGCTATTGTTGTGACCGTTATTTTTATACCCCTGATCTTGATAACCTTGATTTGGTCTAGCATCTTGGTAGTTTTGATTTCTATTGCCTCGGCCGCCACCACCTCCGCCCCTAAAAATAAATTTATTATTAATATTTTTTTATATTACAAACAAGTCTTTCAAAAAATTCAAAATATACACAGTTATAACCAATAATTCACATTATATTGTAGAAATATGTTCTAAATTCTTAACATGTTTATGAAGCATTACCGTGCATGGCTCGTAATACATTCTCAAAAACAACCCGAACTTAGCATTTACCTATTGTCGTTATTTTGAGCGGGTGGATTCCAATTGCCTTGTACTTTAGAACCGCCGCCAAATCCTGATCCTCCTCGTCCACCTCCTCTTCCGCCTCTTCCACCTCCGATTCCACCTCCACCTCCCTATAATTTACAACAAATATATTAAGTTCTGTACCTTGAATTAATTATTAAAATTATTTTTAGATATCAAACAACTTACCGATGATGATCGTTGTTGCCAACTAGGCATTTCAGGTGGAGGAGGTTCTTGCTCGGAAGGTCGCCCACCTCTATCAGGAACCTAAAAATAATTGATTCATTATAATCAACATCAACAATCAAAACAAATTTATTCAAACACTTCATATAACTCACTCTTCCGATTAAGACTTTATTAACATCACTAGTAGTGTTCACTCTGACGGAAGCATCGGACGTCTTTTTAATAATCAACAGAGTGCTCCTAGCTGCTAGAAAATCGCTAATTTTAATTGAGGTAGTATTCGAAAGCTTTTGGCGAAGGGGTCGATACACGGATTGTATCTCTTCTTTCTTTGTAACACCTTTACCGGACCACTGTATCAAAAAAATATTATTAATACTTGAATAAAAAATTAATAAGACAATAGAAGATCAATACCTCGAAGCTTTGTATTGTACAGTCCAATCTCGTGATCAGCATCTGATGTCTTCTGTTATAATCGTCGTATAAACGACTATAAGCGGCATCTACTTCTCTCCATTGCTTTTCGGTTAAAGTCTTATTATATAGAGGTCTTCCGACATAATTCGGTCCTTCTTTCTGAATCACTTCTTTGAGTTTAACTTCGATTTTGGCAAATAGCATATCCGGTGTAATGTCTGGAGGCGGTTTATTGAACTTCAAGGCGATGAGAATATCTTTAAGATCTTTGGCAGTTTGTGTTTCTTGCTTTAAATTAAAAGTAAAACAAAGGTAATATAATAGTTTAAAATAATTAAGTTATAATAATGTATAAAATAATACTCTGTTTACTGAGCTTCTGAAGTATTTGCTATTTTTAGAAAAATTTCATCAAATAAAGGAATCAGTCAGGTGAAAGAAAGGTATATTTTAAAAAGTTTGATTTGCTGATAAAAAAATATTAACATATTATATCTAAACCTAACCCTAAAGATCAACGAATTCCATGATTTTGATATTTTACCGGACCCTTCTTACTTGACGTACTGTAATACTCACAATAGTTACTTCCATAGCGGTCGGCATATCTTGGGGTCGTTTAATGGCAAACATTCGAGCAGTCATCAATTCAGATAGGAGATAATCCAATAAAAGAACACGGTCGGCGTTATTTTGCAATCTAGACGATAAATGCCCTGAAATTGATTTATGTTTTGATGTGAATTAGGAGAAAAATTGATATTAAACTATAAAATCACTTACCGGTAGTTAGCGTTGCATAAGGACATCCAAGCTCTTTCAAAAATGAACTCAATTCTAAGATAAATGAACTAGCGTCATCAGGTCCCTGTGTAGCATGCACAGACTCTTCTAAGGAACATATTTCTTTCAGCTCCGCAGATATTTGGTGTACGAGTCCGGTATAATCGACGGACTTAGGTCCTTCGTCGACGGCCTTTGTGAAATTCTCCACTTTGAGTAACGGCCCATTGTAACTGAAATTATTATTATTTTTATATAATGTGAATTCTTATCTGATCATTTATTGGTTATTTACACAAATGTACTTCGTATAATCGAATTAGAAGTGTTAAAAATTAACTTTTATAATCAACAGTATCGCATTGAATCGTATGGTGAAAATACCTCATCTTAGAATATAATAAAAATGACTCAGTGTGGTACAATGTGTGGCTTTTTAAATTTACAAGAACGCGTGAATAAGAAAATAAAAAAGTATGCAAATATTTTAGGGCTTTATATAAAGTATATTTTAAAAATATAACGATTGGCTTTGCGGTAGTAATTGATATGTTACCCGGTATCTTCGAGAGCATCCAGAATGGATTCCATCACGACAGAAGCGCCGCTGTAAATGTTGCCATTTGCAAAAATGAAAACAGTTTGATTTAATTAAAATAAACTAACTACCTATTACTTCTTATTGCATTAATCAGAGCTTTGACCTAATAATAAAAATTCTTATATAAAAATTACTGATAATCTTAATATGCTTTAAATATTTTTTTGCAAAATTTTAGCATTTACTAGGATAATATCAAACATTTGCTTAATTAAGAATCTAAATTTATATAAAAAATATTTTCACACTATGAAATTAGGAATGTTGTAGGGGGCCTATTTATATATGTATTTATTTAGGTTTATTATGGCCAAAACTTGACGACACTCTGGCGTGACGGACTCTTCTTTTGGCGACACGTACCTCGCGCACCATCCACTTAAATGTAAACTGTACTAATAATTTAATAAAATGTTACTACAGCGGCTCAATCTGTATCTAATTGCCACTTGTCACCTCCCGTAGTAAAAATATAAACTTTATAATTACGTACAAGTAGCCGGTTTATATCCATTTACTAGTTTAAAAAAAAAAATCAAAAGATAAAATAAGAACAATAGTAGATAACAAGATAGGATAAATTAAGAAAAATTACTCTTATTTATAGTATAAATAAAAATATAACCTATCGAGCTAAAGATAATTTTTTAACTAGGGACCTAAAGCTACTAAAAATTGAATGCATTCTTCTAAAGCGGAATATGTTTAGGCATTTTACGTTTCTTTATACTTGAATTTAAGTTTATTCGGTAGAACGATCGCCTGTATAACCCACCTTTGGGCCTTGATATTTAGATCAAATAAACTTTAAGTGTCTGGTTAATTTGTTACTTTTAAATAAATATTTTTTGTAAATAAATGAAATGTTTCCGTTTTCTCTATTAAATAAGATATGCTAAGTTTAACGGTTGTCTATATAGTGATCCAATAAATGAGTTTGCTACTTTCTTCTTATTTAACAAGAATATTTAATTTTATTGTTGTAATCTACTTTTTCAGTACTTGTTTCTTTTAAATGCATTTCGTGATTAATTCTGAGGTTTGAATTCAAAACACGTGTACTTGTATGTAAGTTTTATTGAGTTCAGCGTGTACCGACCGTTTCGTAACGACGATCGTAGCTGACTGGTCTGTCAAAGACAGGGCCGGCCCGAGGGGCAGGCAGTACAGGCGATCGCCTGGGGCGCTAGATCTTGTGGGGCGCCGTGATACCAAATAAAGGCGCAATATTCACTTAAAATTATCAAACAATATTGTTAAAGAATATAATCTGATATAAGTTTTTTATACACTACTGTGTACTCTTTAAATTATTTCACACGTAAAAAATCACAACAAAAAATAAATTATAAATTCTTAAATACCCACAATCGTAAAAAAGAGCATGTTGTAAAATATAATATATTATTTCTTTAATTTGAATTATATTTTTGCGCTCATCAAGTGTTAATAGGGGGGGGGGGGTAAATTTAGTTTTTGCCTGGGGCGCCAAACAACCTAGGGCCGGCCCTGGTCAAAGATGGACATTTTCAAACAATAACTTTATCGGTTAAAATTTTAGCATTTAAATTGTATTAAATCCTCTATAACTTTTTTAAAATTTCATTAGGGCATGTTTTTAGCAATCAATGTTATTTTCATATCTACCATTTTCCACCAATTTAGCGAACTTAAATATTTTGCAAAATCGTTTCTTTATATAGTTTATAATATATTATTTTTGTTCTTAAGACTTATCTTTATTATTTTAAATATATAATAATTTATATCGTTGTATTATTTTTGCTGTTCTTTATTTTTTTTATAATATAATTGTATTTGTATATGATTACAATTGTTGTTCTCTCTTTCACTTATCATATGATTGTCATAGGTATTTGTAACGACTAAATCATTTAAATCGAGTAGAATATGTATGTCTAAAGTGAATGAGTTATGGCCATACTAAGACAGTGTTGCCAACTCATCCGCGTCCATCCGCCGCCGCTCTGCCATTCGGTCAGCGTTCGTCGCCAGTCGGAGGCTTCCGGCCTCGTACTGCTCTGGAAGTTCACAACCTAAGCACGTCAACACGCATTAAGCGTTTTCAACTTTTCAAATCTCAACGACCAGCCCCAAATGGGACCCCCAGGTACATTTTTCAACAACATGTCTCCACATTATTAAAACTCAAATCACCCACGTGTTCGACGCCGCTGCTCATATTAACTCGAACTAAATTTATGAATTGGAAATATGTTAAATCGACATCTATGAAGATGTTCTATCAATTTGCTACGATTTCGTGTGGAACTTACAAAGTATTTTAGAGCACGTGCGGTGTCAATGACATAACCTCAATTGTCAACGTGTTTGTATACTATGATGATACTTAAACAAATCTGTTCCAGTCATGATGACTATATATACCATCACCCAATTCTGAAGCTGTTGTTAATTTAATTAGATTGTTTTGTGTATTTCTTCGATTTAATTTTATTTTATTTTTTCAGGGTTCGAACGAGGAGGTAGAGGAGGCGGACGTGGAGGGTTTCGCGGTGGTAGAGGAGGCGGCGGAGATCGTGGCGGATTTGGAGGAGGAGGAGGAGACAGTGGAAGATTTGAAAGGAGAGGTGGTGGAGGAGGCAGAGGCTTCGGCGGAGGAAGAGGTTATATTCATTTCAATGTGTTTCTATTTAAAATGTATTCGCTTGTGTGTAGATCAGTGTTTTCTGACATTTTTGGGAAATGTTCAGCCAAATTCCAACAATAGTAATTTTCCTGTTCGTGGATCAATTGCTTCTAAGAAAAAATAATAATTTATTTATATTTAAATCACCCAATAAATAACATATTTTTTAGAACAAATTTGTCCCCCGATAATAGGAATCAAACAATACAATTTACTTGCAATTTAAAAAAGAAAAACGTGTATGAAATCAATTTATATCAGTAAATTTAAATTATATATATATATATATATGTACATAATAATCTCAACTAAGTCGTTTCTCGTACTGACCAAGTAAATTTCAATTTTTATTCCCTAATTGTTTGATTATTTTCAGTAAACAAAATACTGAATTTGACAATTGAAAAAACAACTTCTTGCAAAACTCATTAAATTTTTAGAATACCCTTTGTCACGTCACCGTTTTCTTGCAGAGTTGATGATCATTTTTATATTTCTGAGAGAGAGAGTCATGTCATTCAATTATTCTTCTCAGGCAATTAACTGTCCTATTTTATAACTGAATTCAATCCTTTCAGAACAAGTGAAAGCTTTTTGGATACTAAATTTCCTCTGAATAGCAGCTATATTTCTGGCTTATATATGTAGCACAAGATCTAATATTTGTAAACTTCATCTAAATAATTTGAATATATTGTTTATATCGATTGAAGTAGTGGTAGTTTTCAATGCTTCACAAATAAATTCACTATTGTCAATATATCTTACATAAGCCATAATACGGCTTCACTGTTTGTTTCAATTAATTCGGCAGACCTTTAGCTGATACTAAATCTTGCCCATTATAAGATGTTCACCTAATTTAACTCTTAACAGAATTTTCATTTTCAATTTTTTTTAAAGAATAATGAATTTTTATCTTCATATTGCACCACTTGGCATATTTATGATTATCTCTTAAATTTCCTAGCAAATGAATCCCTAAAATCATACTATTTACAAAAATTAAGTTTCCTTTTTCAAATTTGCCACTCAATCATTAGCGAATACATACAACTTTTTATTTGAACCGTAAATGACTTTACGATTAACCAATTCTTTGTTTTAAGGAAGGGGTGGGACTCCTAGAGGAAGGGGTCGAGGTGGACAGGCCGGTGGTTTCAAAGGCGGCAAGCAAGTGATAATCGAACCTCACAGACACGCTGGAGTTTTCATAGCGAGAGGCAAAGAAGACGCCTTAGTCACTTTGAACTTAGTACCTGGATCTGAAGTTTACGGAGAGAAGCGTATATCCGTAGAGGTAAATTAACATTCCTTTCGATTCAACGCCACAAAATCGATACAACATCTAATACATTTTAATTTGTAGAACGAAGGTGAAAAGTTAGAATACAGAGTATGGAATCCGTTCAGATCAAAATTGGCCGCTGCGATATTGGGTGGTGTAGACATGATACACATGCCACCTGGATCTAGAGTATTATATTTAGGAGCCGCTTCCGGAACTACAGTATCTCACGTAGCCGATATAGTAGGACCTGTAAGTATATTTTAATAATCACTATATATTTTAATTCAAAATGATGATAAAAATACCTGTATGTTACAATTCTTAAAGATAATGATGACTCCGTATTGTCACCTTACACTGAAATATTTAATTTGTTATATTAACAAGAATGTTGAAGGGTTGTATTGAAGATATTATTTACTTACAGGAAGGATTAGTTTACGCAGTTGAATTCTCGCACAGATCAGGGCGTGATCTAATCAACGTTGCTAAAAAGAGAACTAATATTATTCCGATCATCGAGGACGCCAGACATCCGCATAAATATAGAATGTTAGTCGGTATGGTTGACACCATATTTGCTGACGTTGCTCAGCCGGATCAGGCTAGGATCGTCATCTTGAACGCTCAGTACTTCTTAAAGAACGGAGGGCACTTTGTTATATCTATTAAGGTAATCTTCTTGTCAATTTTTTGCTTCGAATCAAATAATTTACATGATGATTTATATATATTGTCTGGATTTAACCGTGAAGACTATATATACCACTACCCATCTTGTCTGACATTAAATTTATAATATTAACTTTTAATTTATGTCGGATATGGTTTTAAATTGGATTGTTTATTGATGCGTTTCAGGCTTCTTGTATCGATTCAACGGCTCAACCGGAAGCTGTGTTCGCAGCCGAAGTCAAGAAATTGCAAGCTGACAAATTGAAGCCGCAAGAACAGATCACGCTCGAGCCTTACGAGAGAGACCACGCTGTTGTGGTCGGAGTATTCAGACCTCCAGCTAAATCGAATCAATAAATTTTAATTTTTCATTGACCCATCATTAATTCCATTATGATTTTTCACCGTTGTACTAATAGCAATTAGTATATAATTGTATAGGCTAAGTATTTTTTAAGTAAATATATAATTAAGAAATAAAGATTTATGTTTTATAATATCGTTTTCATTTAAATTATCACCTTGCGCTAATAATGTGAATATATATATTTCATGTTAACGATCATGTTATTAAAAAAAATTACTTACAGGAATAATTATGAGACAATCAAATTTTTGCAAAGATTAGACATCTCGGCTACTAACATCACATGGATATAGGATGTCAGTTAACCTTTGATGGCATCAGATGATACTTATAACAATCAAGGTAATTTTTATTTCATGTTTATAATTATTTAGTCAAATTTACATGATGATTTATATATATTATCTGGATCTAACCATGAAGACCATATACACCACTACCCATCTTGTCTGATGTTATATTTATAATTCACATTTTTTTAATCCATATTTGAGATTGATTTTAATTGGATTGTTTGTTTATCTATTTTAGGACAACTGTATCGATTCAACGACTCATGAACTGGAAGGTGTTTTAAACGCCAAAGCTAAAAAATTACTAACCTTGCAAAAGAATGCTTCTTGAAAATCAATAAAGGTAATCTTCTCTTCATACTATATTTTAAATTAGATAGTTTACATGATGATTTATATATATTACCTGGATCTAACCATGAAGACCATATATACCACTACCCATCTTGTCTGATGCTATATTTTTAGTATTCAAATTTTCAATATATATTCAGCATTGATGTTAATTGGATTGTTTGCTTATTTATTTCAGACTTAGTATCTCGTCTTGCAGCTAAAAACTTGGATAAAATAGTTGTTGAATGAGAACCTTCACAATTTGCTCAGTACTTCTCAAATAACGGAGGACACTTATCTTATGGTAATTTTCATTTCATGTTTTATCTAAATATGCAATTTACATGATGATTTATTTATATTTTCTGGATCCAACCATGAAGACTATATACACCACTACCCATCTTGTCTGATGTTATATTTATTATTCATGTTTTTCATCTACATATCAAATAAATATTAAGCATTTTTTTATTAATTTCAGACTTATATTGCAACTGCAAGAAATAAAACTAGCCTTACGAAAGAGTATGCTGTCATTGGCCAGGATATTTCGAATGCTGTTCTTTCCGAATAATAGCGAATACTAAAAATTCCGGTAATTTCCATTTCATATTATATCTAAATATAAGATTAGTTCATTTAAATGATGATTTATTTATATTATCTGGATCCAATTGTGAAGACCATATATACACCACTACCCATCTTGTCTGATGTTATATTTTATAATTCACATTTCTAAACTGCTTGTGATTAGTGTTGATTAAATTGTTTGTAAATTTCAGGTCATCAACTGGATGATGTGTTTGCAGCCGATTGTGACATAATAAGTTCTGCTGCACCAATAACAATTATTATTAACCCTTTCTTTGCCACGTCCATCGTATCATGTGCTCGTCAAAACTTATGCTTTTAACGAAAAGAAATGGTAAAGGTTGGCAATATATGTTTTAAAAATCAGTTTTAATTCCTTGTAAACGTTTTCAGTTTTTTTAATGTAATTTATGAATCGCAATTAAATTATCTTATCAATATTTAATAAGTGATTTGTGATTCGTATTCTATGTTATTTTGTTCTGTATTAATTACATTATAATAAGTAAATATGAAATATTTGTTTATTGCCTTACCTATCAATGTTGATATTACCCAAAGACAACCAAAAATGATTTATGATGGAAGTAAATGAAATTGTAGCATATATTACGAACTGAGTCATTCACTTAAAAAAAAGCATTAAACCGTACAAAAATATTGCTGTTCATATTTTCGACTGTATGCTCAATTCACACAAATGTATAAAAATGTAACTTTTTGTAAAATGCAAATTTTTAACTAATCACAAAAATATAGTGAAATAAATTCTTATACATTAAATAGTCAAAAAAATAACAAAAACACACGGCGCACGACGAACAATTGAGAAATTATCGGTCGGCGAGGAAAGGGTTAAATCATTAGGTTAAGTGATAATATAATTAAAAAATAAAAACTTGTTTCATTAATATTGTTTTTAATTTTTACCTGATTCAAAACATCACACTAATAAATTATGAGATCTTAGAGCCCACTGAACATGCAATAAATATAGAATTGTGACCTTGAGAGTATTTCGATCCGAGTCTCAAGTAAGTTACAGAAAATGTTCTATAATTATTCTGAACATTCAAGTGATATATATACAATTACTATGAAATGCTATTATTATTCTGAACATTCATTGAAACGATCAGAGAAAGTCACATTTTTAAGTACAATTATAAATAAAAAAACTAATGTTTTTCTTACTGCTCTTAATTAACATCAGTAATTCTGATGTTGGACATTTAAAATATATAATACCTCATCTACTTTTCTTGTTATACAGAATTTATTTGTCATCATATAATAATAGATAAGAAACAGCGATCACGAGAGAATTACATCATGTTTGTTGTTGACGTTCAGTTTCTTCACTACTTTCTAAGCTCAGATATCGACGAATATAGAAGGTGATGTTATCCAAATCCGCACGAAATTAGTCTTTCCTTAACACTAGATTTACGGATGTCATTAAAAATAGGTATATAGCGATCATAATATCAAAAATAAAGTGTTAATATATTTGTACTGTTCAAATATAAAAATACTGTTTGATACAAATCAAATCAGAAACCTGTCTATTTGACGGGTGCCGTAAATCTAGTGTTAATTTAATCAACAAATCTTACATAATTTCTCTTAAAATCTCACTCAATTATCGGTTCTTCTTCATTACTTCAGTAATATTTACACTGATGGCATTCTCGTCAATTTGAACTTCGAAAAAAATTTAGCTCGAATACCTCATAAATGAATTCGGCTATAAGGAAAATTTATTTACAAAAGAATTTATCAATATCTTAGTGACCCTGAAAAATTTACTTGGTGAGTTTAACGCCTAATATCATTTTTAAATATTATTTTCTTTACATGCCTCGGAAGTTGTGAAATTATGTAGGTTAATGTTTATAAAACAAATCGTTCTTATCGTAATATGTATTCATACATATTGAAAATCACATTTTTCTGACTGAATAGAGGAATATGTTACAAAAAATTATGACACTGCCGTTGTCTAGTAGTTTAGCGAAAAATTAAATTACATACTTAAAAACTATTACAATCATTACTTAATAAATCGACTATTCGTATTATAACAAAAAAAAATCTACAGATCATCGCGCTCTTCCCCTCGTATATCCGCTGCCTGGTTTAGACCGGTTTCCGCCGTAATGGTGCCTATCCCTGTCTCTGTCTCTATTTCGGCCTCTGGATTTATTTGAATCCCTATTATCCCTAGACTTTCTGTCCCTATCGGCTCGGCCGGACTTGTCTTTCTTGTCCCTCGATCGAGATCTTCTCCTGCTCCTATCGTACACGGGAGAACGAGACCTGGCCGATGACGAGTCATCTCGCGAGCCAGCTCGAGAATGCTCACTATTCAGTATAAAGTCATCATATCTGTAAAGCAAATTCATATCATTAACAAACTCAAATTATTCAAGTCAATCTTGAAACTGATATCTCACCGATTTCGAGGGGGTTTCCCGGAGCTGGTAGTGGAACTACTGGAACTACTGGAAGACCGCTTAGACGAGGCGGATCTGCTTCGATCTAGTTGTCTACAATATTATAAAAAGTAAGCACTCGTGCAAATCCGGCGAGTTGTTTTAAATTTAATTTGAATCACCTCTTCGATTCGGTAGCCGGTGGAATTGGAGACTTTGAAGGCTCTTTTCCTTTTTTGGGTTCAGCGTCTATGGTCGATTCTTTTGGTGAGGGACTAGAAGCTTCTGTTGATAAAAATAAAATGCAAAATATAATATAAAATCACAAAGATTATCCGACTATTGATAATTCTGTTCTACACATTATATTAAGAATATCGCAATAGTTAACTTTAACCTTTAAATTAATGATAAATGATCAGTTTCCTATAGATCTAATTTACTCTCTTGATATATTGAATTTAATTGTTTTAGGACTCGATTGCCGTTACTAAATGACGCACCCTTTTCTTTCTCATGCTTATTTTCGTTTTCTTCTTCACTACCCCAGAGGTCATATTTGGAGAGATCGCCTTCTTCTCCGGATTCTTCGTCTTCATCGTCGTATAACTTTTTACTGCTTTGATTGTCACCCTTATGGCTGTTACTGGCAGAGTTTTTCTGAAAGCAAATAATACAACTATACACATGCACGGATTTCTAACAGTATACGAGATTTCAATTTTTTCTTAAATTATGTAGATATCAATAAGCCAAAATATTTAATTGAGCAGTTGCGTTATGTACAGTTCCCAATGACAATTATTATAAAATGGACATTAAATTTTCATCTAGAAACATATTTGTTCTTAAAGGAAATATCTTTAGAACTGTAACGTGTATTATATATTGGACGGTAACAAATAAACTTATCAATACAAACAGTAATCAACCAACCTTTGTTTTGTTCTTAGTTTTCTTATCGTTATTATCTTCGTCGGTAATATCTCTACTTTCTTTAACTTGTTGAACATTTCTCAAACGATTGAACAAAATGGGTTTGGGTAGAGCGAAGCTTTTAAACCCACTCAAAACATTAGTCCTTTTGCTCCGACCGCAACCTTCCACTTCATCGAGAATTAATTCTCCGTCTACGTTCTCATCGGCCAGCTTCTCGTCTTCGCTTCTCTCCTTGAGAGGCGACCCAGGATCGAATATATCGTCTAGAAACGGTATATTGTCCATCTTTTTTGTTGGAGATTCGGATGATATGTTGCAGATAATTTGAGATTCGTTTTCCTTTTCTACAACGCTATTATTCAACAATGACATATTATGTATATTTTTCAACGCCATGGCTATATCGTCAGTGTTAATACTAGAAAAATTAAAATCTAACAGCGACGGCATCTTGATCGACACGTCTTCTACTATCGAATCGTTTTTAATAGAACCTATGTTCGGAGCTTTGGGTGGAATCAACACTTCATTATTGGACTTATTCTCCGATAAATCGTCTCTATATAAAGTGTCTTCATCTGGCATATAATCGTCTATATGCACTTTTTTAGTAACTTGAGCGTCTTCGATCTCGATTGCAGGAATAGGGCTGCCGTTTCTTTCGGGCCAGACATCACGAACGTCTTTAAACAGTCTATGATTTCTTTCGGCCATCTCAGGATTGATTTTGGTCGGTACATATTCGACGTTCGCTTCTTCGTTGTCTTCGTTTCGACTCGAGATGCTTCCGAACATGCGTCTCATGGCCGAAGAGAAATTGCGATCATCTCCGTTCTCTTCCGATGCCGACTTTCTGCGGATGAAATTTTGAATCGGAAAATCAGCATCGGTCGAATCGTCCGGTACCGAAATCGACACTCTGCAGACTCTCTTTCTGCTTGGCTTTTTTTGAGGTACACTATCGTTTTCCGAGCCCGGGTCGCTGCTGTATCGCTCGCTCTCCGAGACTATGTCTTCGAGCATGTTGTCTATGCTGTCGTCTACTGACTTTTTTTTTAAAGGTTTCGGCGGTTCCGGCTCGCGAAAGTGTGGAATGTCGACGATGGGTTCCGCCGTTTTGGGTTCTTCTTCGAAATAGTCCATTCCGGTCGGAGGCGATCGGTGCTGAGCGAGTTCGACCCTCAAGGAGCTGATGTCCGGCGTCGCCGAGCGAGCGTCGTCCGTTATGTCGATTTCTGGGGCGCTCCTTTTCAGACTGGGAGAGCTTCTAGTTACGGATCCGTTCGTGTTGTTCTTTTCGTCTATGATGCAATCTGACTCGTCGTCGCTTTTATCTCGCGTCGAGTCTTCGGTGTCGCTGCGGGGAATCGAACGATAGACTGGTCTGAAGTATCTCGGGCGCCTGCGCCTCTTCGCCCCGTTCCCGAGCTCGGACGGCGCCGAGTGGCCGTCTACGAGGCAGCCGGTGTCCAAGAGGCGCTGCCTCCAAGCGAAGATTGTTTTGAAGTCGGGCGCCGGTTTGTCGAAGTAGGATTGAAACTCGGTGGCGCTCGTCTCGCAGCTGCGGTGAACTATAGCCCAAGCGGCTACCTGTACGCGCTCTCGCAGCGAATAGGTGACTTCGAGATCCTCTTCGGGGGTCTTGCCTTTGAATACGTATTTGACGTCGTTGGTGGACGTGACTCTGTTCTCCATGATGGAGAGCGTTCGCTTCGGATCGCCCGAGGACTCCCTGCCCTCGGAGCGGAGGCGCCTTCGTTCGCCCTCAGCGCGACTCCGGCGCCTGCGTTCGCCGCGCACCTACGGGTGGAAAACGTCTCCTTTAATGCGGCTCTTTGGCGCGACATCGACATAATAAACGTTGTTCCTCGAGCTCTTCTTTCGCGCGTGCGTCGGGGGCGCAACCGGGGTGGGTGGGGTAGGGTGGGGGCGGAGGTTCAGCTGCGATACTAACCTTGACGTCTCGGTCTTTTTCGCGCTCTCGGTCTCTAGCCTTACGCTTCTTGACGCGACCGAACTCATCGTAATCGTCGTCGTCGGAATCTTTGCGCAGCCGGTACTCTACGATGCCGCGCTCGTTGTAGCCGCCGCCGTAGCCGGTGCGCGCCTCCACCTGATAGGACAAAGGGATTCGGGTGAGACTGACACGCACGAGAGCAGAGCGAGAAAATAAAGATTGGTTTTCTTTAATAATCAAGACATTGCATTTAATTTATTAATGTATACGTTTATTTTATATAAAAACGACGGTAACACGAAAATAAATCTACAGTACGTTTGCTAATCGGAAATTACCACTTACCGGCTAGTAGCGGCAAGAAAAATAGTCCATCAGCTGAGCCGAATTCTCGAGATTGGTTCGATGAAAATTTTTAACCTTATCGTGTGCGAAAACAATCGACGAGAAGGAATCCTACTATCTAGGCGGCAATTATGACGTTTAGCCGGGTATATCCATGCTTTAAAAATTAGAGCCCTAAAATTATTATTCAATAAATCTTATCTAAGTCTTCTACATCAGGGCTGTCCAACACATGGCTCTCTAGTAGATTTTGTATTTTATGCAGGAAATTTGGCGACCTCAAATTATCTGTAAAGTTCGAGACAGTGGCAATATCTCATAAGAGAGACAAGACGAGTCATGTGAAAATACGTTTCTAACTGACGAAATACTAAAAAACGAATACTTTTCGTTGTGCCCAGATGGAAGTCCTGATTAACTTTAAATAATTGTTTGAACTATTAAACAGGATTTTACTATCAATGAATAACTTCACAGTACATAAATATATAAAGAAATCGGCTTTCGTTACCTATTGATACAAAACAATAGCTGACCATACATGCTTGGGCACATTTGACAGATCTGCCCGTTGCGGGTGCCTGGCGGACAAATCCAATTGTGTGTGTCTGAGAAAAGACACATAGTTGTCTGTCTGTGCTCAAAACGAACGGATTCGAGCACCCGCACTCAATGGTCAAGTGTTTTTTGTTAAAATTTGGCCCTTAAGTGATTTTATGACCCAGGCTATTTCCGCTCGCCTTTATTAACTTGCGCCAAAGTTGCCGCCATCGGTAAACATCTAAAATAAGATTTTGGTGATAGGGTTTTATTACATTAAGACAAGTTTTTGCTCCTTTGAAAGAGACATCAGACAACCGTTTAAATGGACGTCTGAGTTCAGACAGTTTGCGTGTGTGGCGATACTTAGCTAATATTAAATGCCCAACAATACACTGCACCAAAAAGCCCTCTGGAAAGTTTTTACATGTCAATGCCATGCAAGTAGCTATAAAAATTAGTAATAGAGCTTTAACTCATTTTAAGTTAGGCGATTTTTAAAGTGAGGATTTTTTAAGCCTGGAGCGCTTTTTTGCCATTCGAAAAGAAATAGTCATATTTTTAAAGACAATGTCAAGTCGGACACAAGAGAACTTTAAAATAAAATGCATGATCCTATTTTTTTATCAGATCTTGCATTTATTACTGATAGAACAGATAGATATATAAGATAATACCAGTCATTTGAATGGATTAAAAAACAAATATGTATATTATTTAAATCAAATATTTTTCCTAATTGCAAACATTTGGTGAAGATGAAAAAAATTTAGGGAACATCATTTTCATTGCGTGTAAAGTTCATTGATGAAATAAGTGCAGATTTTGACCGACGATTTGAAGATTTCAAATAAAATTGAAGAAGATATTACTTTGTTTGCCGAGCTCTTGACTGCCAGCATTATGAGTGTTCAATTAGGTCTTCAGGTGGAATTGTGTGATTTGCAAACTGATCCCTTTTACTACAAAAGGTGTAAAAAAGGAGATTTTTAAAGTTATTACCAGCAGAGAATTATCCAAGCACGTATCTTTGTGCAAGCACATTTTAAATAAAGAATTTCGTAAAATCTAGATACGTAAATTAATGATAATTTCACCATTCTTTGGGTGTTTGTTAACAGTAGTCATATCAAATATGCTATTTAATAATGGGATATTTTCTACCTTAAATCAACAATGGTAGTGTAATTAAATTTAAAAAGTGTGAAATGTGAATCTAAAAATTTCGTTCTGGGAATTGAGACATTGAATAGCTATGTAATGGCAGGTAATCCTTAGGGGTTGTTAGTGAGTACGTTAGGGCTGCCATCAAAGCAGAAGATACAAAAGGAAATATCTCATAAATTATCTTTAGGAAAAGCTCACACAGCGAATCTGAAAATGAGAATAATTAACGATTCTAGAACAGAAGATATTTTCCAAAAACGAACCAATCGATACAAAAAAGATGAAAGCGATACTGTAGATTGTGTCGATGTTCGGTTGCAATAAATAAATATGGTCGATTTGACAGTACCTCGCCGAAGCGGGGCGCGTTGCAGACGTTACAGGTCTGCCGGCGAGCCCAGTTGACGTTTGCGCACTTGCCGCACTGCCAGTCGTCGGCCGAGAAGAGACCGCGGGACTTGTCGGCGGCCGACTTGCCTATCTCGGCGCCGGCCGCCGGCGAAGCCGCTTGGCGCGGTTTGCGACGGCCGCAGCGGTTGCAGGTGGGCCGCCGGGCGAAGTTGACATTAGCGCAACCGGCGTCGCCGCACACCCAGTCTCCTCCGTCGGCCGCAGTCGCACGCCGCATTTCTCCTCTCTCGCCTTTTTCGCTCCGCTCGCTCCGTTCGCCCCGCTCCCGGGAGCCGCCGCCGCCGGAGCCGCGGCGGTCGCGCGAGCCGCAGTCCTCCAGCTTGGTGTTGCCGCTTACGACTGGACGCGAAACGTCTCCCGATGGCCTTGCGCGAGACAAATTTTTCCCCAAACTACATAAACGTTTCCCTATAGGGAAACGTTTAACAAAAATTATACTATTTATATACAATACATAGGTATGTTTTTTATTAAAAATAAATTCGCATAACAACAAGAAATTTATTTTTTATACACATGTTACAAATTAATAAAATTGTATGTAATTAATTATTTACACGTGCATCGTATTAAATATTTACTATAAATATCGAGCGATTAAAATAAATGACAGTCATTAATCAGTCGCTAATTAATTATTATTGCTAGAACATCTACACCTCACTATTCCTGGCTTCCACTACTACAGTGCCACATTAATAGCTATTATTTTTATTATTGCCCCGTTTTAATTTACCTTTTTAAAGCATAAATAAAACAACAAAAAATGCCCACTCCTTTACCTCTACATTTTCTATACCAACGATGACACGGTAATTTTGGCAACTAGCCTCAACCAAACAAGAATCGACCAAAAAACTTAACACCTCAATCTCCAAAATTAAAAATGGACCGCTAAATGGAAAATAAAACTAAATTAGTTAAATTCAGTACACGTAAATTTTACCAACAAAAAGATCAGCTTATCTCGATAACAACATCATTCCATGTTACAACAAAGCGAAGTACATAGGAATGACATTAATTGCGCGCCTCCGCTGGAAAGAGCATGTCAAGAAAAAGCGTGAAGAGCTAAGCATTAAATTCAGAAATATGTACTGGCTTATGAGCAGATACTCGTCGATATCTGTCGAAAACAAGCTACTTCTGTACAAGAGAGCCCATAAGCCGGTGTGAACTCGTGGCATCTAGCTGTGGAGCTGTGCCAGGAAATCTAATCGAGAGATGATTCAAAGATTCCAAAACAATGTATTGGGGCCTATTTATATTTATATATATTTCATTATGGTATGGGGGCCAATTTACATTTAGATTTGTTATGGCCAAAACTGGTCGCACTTGAGTAGCACTGGCGTGACGGTTATTCTCTACACTAGCAATATTCCGGGCATTCGGACGCGTCGTCTCACATCCGCTTTTTATAAACCAGGTAAACTTCATAAATATTTAATAAAATATTATTTTAGCTGCTCAATCTGTGTCTAATTGTCACTCGTTACCAACTCTACGCTAAAATGGCCAAAACTTGGCGGCACTCTGGTAGCACTGGCGTGACGGTTTTTTCTCTCGCTTGGCAACCTTCGCTCCGTTCGCGTGCGGTCGCAGTTTCATTGTATAAACACCATGTAACTTTTAATATACTTCAAATAAAACATGACTGCAGCGGCTCAATCTGTGTTTAATTGCCACCCGTACTTAGTCTTAATTTGTTATATGCAGTCGGTTTCTTTTTTTTTAGTTAACAGTTTTGTGACCCTAGTGAGCCCAAGTACCTTTTGCACTATTGCTTATATATGATACAATATAAATATCTGCTTTCGCAAACAAAAATGTTGATAGCCGTCTTTGAATTGCAATTTCAACTCCTCATTTGTTGCTACTTATATAAATCTTGTAATTTTCGATATTTTTGGGTTTCTACTTTAGTAAGTATCGAAAACTCAATCGGGTATGTTAATTAAAAAAATATCATAAATTTGTGTTTTTTGTATTTTTAAAAAATTCGAAAACTAAAATTGTATCATATATACATTTTTTTATTTTTGCTTGTTAATTATTACTTTGTAATTAAATTAAACTTTGCATCTTAACAAAATGCATATTTTTATTTACTTGTGAAAATATTAAAGTAAAGATAAACTTATTTTAATTAATGGCAACATTATAAACGTCAAACGTTTCGTTGCGATCTTTGCCCGAATCGTGACATAAAAAATTGTTATCACAATATGATGTCTTTTTCTGCATCTCTCTTAAGAAGCTCCCCTAAAAGCGGTACTATATTACTAGTGTAGCCTATATTACTTGATTGATAGAGCAATTTTATGTTTTTAAACTTTTTTCCATTCCAGCATTAATCACATCAACCATGAAAGCCAATTATTGTTCAGCGTCAGCTTACACATTCAAAACACTCGACGTTCAGGTGCCCAAGCCGTTCGTTTACAAGGTGGAATTGAACAGACCCAATAAACTGAACGCTTTCAGCAGAACATTATGGGCGTTAGTAAACATTACTCAAAAACGTTTATAAAACTTTATTTTACATCTAATTACTTACAATTTTAGGGAATTGGGAGTGTGTTTTAATCAATTGAGCAGAGATGCCGATTGTAGAGTCATCGTTTTATCTGGTAGTGGAAAACATTTCACCGCAGGTGTGTATATAAATTTTATAAATTGTATGTAATTCATATGACGTTCCCGATTTCATTTTTAAGAGTTGCAAAGTCAGTTTCGCAGCCCCTCTAAAGCATATTTTTGATCTGATTCACGGCACTTATCTTTAGAAATGCACAAAAGTTACCCCTATTCATAAAAATAATGTCAAATTTAGCATCAAAAACCAATCAAGACCAACCGCAGTGTTGTCAGCTTCTCCTAAATTATTCCAAATAATTATCTATATATATATACGTCTTCAATCACTTTTGCCGAGCTTGTTCGACCATCGGTATGCGCTTAAGCTCTTGATGTGAGATTTTATCGTGCGAACATAATTAGACGTCAATTTAACGTTCAAAGCCAAACCTAACCTAATAAAAGTTCTAAACTAATTATAGTTTTAAGACTTTCATTAACTCACCTCTCAGGGGAAAACAAGCGGAAGAAAAATTACAGACCGATGTCGCATCTCGCACTTAGAAATTACACTATGTTTTAATAATATGATAGCTATCCTTACCGATATTACTACAGACTTCAGATATGAGAGTATTGGTCAAAGTATATTCAAACCGAATTTTGGTCAATAGGATGGCGCAAAAACAATTATCTCTTCTCGGAAGTCAAAAATTCATGTCAAAAGTAATAAAATCGTGTCACCACTGCGGTGGTGCTGACACGATTTTATTACTTTTGATGTGGATTTTTGACTTCTGAGAAGGGATAATTATTTTTTGCGCTCTCCTATTGGTCAAAACTCAGTTTAGATATGCTTCATTTGACTCTCACTTATTGTAAGTCGTAATATTGTTATAAAAAGTCCTTACATGTACGCTAGATAACAGCGTTTCCATTGTGATGGCGACGTGGATTGTAAACACGGACGTCATTTGAATTTGGGCAAAAAATGCGTATGATTTAATGAAATATTATGTATCTTAATGTATTCGATATATTAAAGAAACCACCACTGGCCAAATTTTGCCCCCCCCCTTCTCCTGGAAAAATCTTAAATGCTTATTTATCTATTAATGTCTTTTACAAGGAGCTGGTCCAGTTCGTGTCATTTAATTTTAATATTTCATGATTTTTTCTTATATACTATGTATTATTTTTGATAGTTCTTATTTAAATTAAATAAAAAAATATGTTAACATTGCTTTTTTTAAATAGGAATCGATTTAAACGACATGATGAAGATGGGTCAAGAGTTGGCCGATTGCGAAGATGTAGCTAGGAAAGGAAAATTGCTAGCTCACAATATAAAATTGTATCAAGATAGTATCACCTCGCTTGAGACTTGCGTAAAACCAGTGATAAGCGCTGTACATTCAGCTTGTGTTGGAGCTGGTGTAGATTTGATCACAGCATCGGATATTAGTTAAATATTTATTCATTAGATATATAATAGTATTATACAACCGTTATTTTTATATTATAATAAACTTACAGATATTGTACGACAGATGCTTGGTTTCAAGTGAAAGAAGTTGATATCGGTATGGCAGCTGATGTTGGTACTCTGCAACGCTTACCTAAGATTATCGGAAGTGCTTCCTTAGTGAGAGAATTGTGCTTTACGGCCAGAAAACTTAAATCTAACGAAGCATTGAGTTGTGGCTTAGTTAGTAAAGTTTTCGATGATAGAGAAAGGTATTTTATTTTTAAATAAAGAAATTTTATATATTGAATAATTATTAATTTGTTTCTTTTCAGTATGATTAACGCAGCCGTCGAGCTGGCCGATGAAATTTCTCAAAAGAGTCCAGTGGCTATTCAAACCACAAAAGAGTCTCTTGTTTATTCATTAGATCATACTAATCAAGAGGGTTTAGATTACATGGTTAGTATTATACAATATTAATAAAAAAATAGAGTTGTTGGTCTAATTAATTTATATGATTTATTTTCAGCGTCTTCAAAATCAAATGTTACTCCAGAGTGAAGATTTTATAAATGCTTGCATGGCTCAAGCCATGAAAGGAGAAAAACCTGTTTTTGCTAAGCTTTAAATTATAACACATTATGAGATTTTTTATACATTGTTATACATACTATGTTTTTATATGAATAAAGACTTATATTTTTATAACTGCCAATATGTGTTTTTTTATATTATTATTTATGCTACTTAAAGTATAAACGTGTAAATAAAGCTTTTATTTACGTAGCTTTCGTATTTTTAAATTATGACTGATTTTTTTTAAAATGACTTATCGTCACTTACATAATATCGAAAGAATAAAGATTTTGTTATTAGATTAGATACAAAACACTATAGTGATCAATCGCTTCTTTGTATTTTTCGCACAAAATCATTATCTTATGATTTTTAATTATTAATCTGATTATATTCTGAATGGTAATATTAAATGAAAAGTTATACGTAATAAAAGTATTTTTAAATCATTGTTTTCTTGTTAAGTTATATAACATTTTTTCTTGTACGACAAATTCGTCCCCTATCTGATACCGAAATAGCTTTTATTATAAAACGAGAAAACCTTGTGACCTAGTGAAGGCTTTGCAGCTCGAATATAGGTCACGAACTGTGTTCCAAAAATACATACTGTGCTGAAGCTTTCGCCTGTATCCATTGATAGAAAGTCTAAAGTTCGCTGAACCCTTTCTCATGAATTAAAACATATACGCGTGCAAATATATTTTTATATTATTCACGCGACATTCATTAATAACATAAATACTTTATTTACTGTATTATATTACGTTATTCAATCGATTAACATTTTATTATAATAATGAATTTATATTGAACTCAATAATGTTCTACGATATGTTACGCCTGTTTTCTTTATCTTCAGTTAATACTTAGAAAAACAGCTTATAAATAATTTCAAAGTAAATTTTATGTTTCATGAAGTGAAACACAAAAAAATACGATTCTTCTTCGAAAATTACTTTCTTTTTTAAAAAAATGTCACGATATATTAAGCTACGAAGTAAGACATTTTACGATTCTTTCACTTGATTCTTACTCAACAGAATCCCTAAATCAGTCAACTATCTATCGTCTCAACCACAATCAAAGCTCCCGAGCCTCAAACGCAATTCATTCGATCACCTTCCACTGAACACAGCTCACATTATTTTAAACCCAATTAAAATCGATAGCTCAAATTATCTGCTAACTTCCCACAAAAACGTATTTCTTTGTTTGATTCCGAGTCTTAAAGAAATCTTTAAATTACAAACCCTTTTCGACGATTTCCCATTAAAAAACAGTCTTCAATCTTACCGTGCCAATCAAAGAAGAGGCGTTAATCTGGTCATTTGATAAATCCAGTCTCCAAACTTCCCTTTGTTTTGATCTGTTTCTTTGTTTAGTCTTCTCTTTTTTTATCTGCCTTCGATGACCAGCTTCCGCGAATCTCTGACTACACCTTTCATTAACAGATTTGCGCTTCACCTTCGATAAACACGGCCAAAATCGATACCACCTTCGCTCCAGGCGCAGGGTGTCGACGCGTCGGCTGACCTAGTTACTTTTTCAATGGAGCCTCGGCCTGCATGAATGCAACCGGCGAGAGTACGAGGCTCGGATCAATCGAGGCACCTTGCATGTACCTCGATGACCCAGTTACCCGGCCTGGCGATGAATGAACCACAGCGCCTAGAGGACCGGTTCGAAACTCGAAACGCGCGTCATTCACAAAGCCTGGAACTCGATTCGAAATTGGCGCGCGCCGCTACGGGTCGGGGACAACGAGCGCGTAGGATCAAAAGCGATTCTTTCTTAATAATATGAATATTACAGAATTAATCAAAGTTTATTAATTTCATAAATTAATAAAGATTGTTGTGATTCATGTTCATATAAAAACGTTAGTGACTATCTGCAGATTTTTTAGCTGGGCATTCACGGACCCACTCTTTGTAAATGGACATAACTTGATAATATGTACCTATGTTAATCAAAAGAAAACTTCGTTTTCTTTTTTATGCGATGTTTACTTCCTTATCTAGTAACAACAGTCATCGGCCACCTGCATCCTGTTAACATAGGTGTATTTAATAAGTGAAAAACACTATCAGTCAATTTACATAAAATAGACGCCCGAATAAAAGACAAATCGCTATTGTTTTTATGGGTGTTTTTAATTCAGAGAAGGTTTTCCTGGCCATATATTTTCCTTCCATTAGCAACTGAAGGACGTTGTACTTGCGGAGCCAAAAGACCAGGACTGTCGAGTCGGAATCGAGTCGTAAAAAATCGACAAACTCGGACATTTTTTCTTTTTTTTGTTGAATTGTATCGAACATAAATAAGATAGGTAGAGTATTTTAGAATAATTTAATCTTTTTTTATTGAAAATCATAGCAGCTAAAAAGTTACGTAGACGTGGCAATTTTAAATGTTTTATGATTTTTTTTAATAATTTAAAAATTATTGTCATTTTAAATTTAATGTGCTGGTAAAAAAGGTTGATTTTTATTAAATTGTTAAAGTCGGAGTCAGAGTCGTAACATTGAAAAATATCTAAGTCGGAGTCGTTTAAAACACTACGCTATAATTTTTTTAGTAACATTTTAATAAGCGTACCACTTGGACTAAATGGCGCTTTTTACGCGTTTTTGTACTGAGTATTACATAAAACTATATTATAACCATCGTGCCAAATTGCACAAGGCTTATTATACGTTTCATTTTAATATTTCTGACTCGAAAATATACAAAAAATACATCTTAATTGTTAAGTTTCGATTAATCATAACCATCTACCGAATGTTGTTATTTGGAGTTATTCAAGATTTTAACTTTAATTTAATTGATTTTAATTTTTAGTATCCACAAATTAATTATAATTGAATCATAAAATTTCAATATATCCAACATGACTTTAACAATAAATTAAAATCGCAATTTGTATATGATATATAAGTCCAAAATTTGAAAACGAGCAAAGAAATTTGTTAAAAAACAATACTACTACTATATAAATTTAAATGAGCAATATACAAAATAATTGTTTCATAAAACGATTTGTTGTGCATTACTCTTGGTCAGAACAATGAACAGCTTATGAATATCTCTCTGCAACGAGTCCTTATCTAAAGATTTACTTTATATAAATGCACAAACAATTCGTTTTATAGAACAAAGTTTTTATTTTAATGTACATATATCTTAAAATAATTCCCTGTCAAATCACACCCTTTAAAAATGAATTAAATGAAAATTTACAAAAATATACTCGCTGCGCGACCAATTGAATATAAAAGTTTTCTTTAAATAAAATGTCAATCAGAGTCAAAATATTCTCAGTGTAAATCAACCTCCACACGTTATTATGAAAACAGCAATAAAATAATATTCAAAATATTCCTAGCCATGTAATTTTCTTAAAAAAATAAGAAAAAAATATTTACAAAACTAAGTATCGCTGTTTTATTTAAAATAAAAAACAGCTAAGTAAAATATTTTAAAATCTTACGCTACTTATGTAGCCCGCAATCAATAGATGTTACTATACACGACCTAGCTCGATTTTATTTTAATAATTCATCCATGAGATTAGGAAAATTTAGGAAAACCTAAGCTGTGATTATCGATCGGACTTATTTCTATATAATAATTACTAATTCCGATCTTTTAAACGCAATAGAAATTGAAAACATGAAGTTTCATATGGGATTCGAGCCCCGGTCTTTCGGGTATTATTCAACGACTATAGCACTGATCTATCGTGCTGGTATAATAGTAGATTTGTAAACATTTATTTTATTTGATAAACGTTAAGAACTTAAAAAAGTCGATTTAGATAAAAAGAAAATTTGCTGATCTGTGACCTGCCAAGCGATTTTATTTACTTTGAATTTGGAATGAGAATCTTTTGTGTAGAAAACTCTTATTATTTTATCCATGTATATAGATGTTTCATACTTCATATCAATTTGAGGAAAATTAGTAATATATTTCTCCGTAACTAATATAAATAAATACATATAGGTACACCTAAAAAAAATATAAGGTCCCTATTTTACATGTAATAAAAAAATAGTCGATTTTAAAGATTTATTTTACAAATAATATCCAGGTTTATAAATGAAAATGTTTGAAATTGGAACCTAAGTTTTCCGAGAGCTTCGTTCGAGAGCGCGCGTCGCTCGGAGCTGTCGCGGAAAAATCGCACCAATCGCGAGCGAGGGATTGGCTCAAGGCTGCGAGGACGAAGAGAACGCGAACGATCCAACATGTCCGCCGACGGGATGAAACTTGTGGATTTTCATTGAATAAAGCAGGGGTCCGGAAACTTTTTCGCAATCAAGTGCGATAAACCGCCCTCTATGCGCAGATGTTCTAATTACGAGACGCGTAAGATATATTATTTCTTACACCGTGTATCTGTTGTATTCTATGACATTTATTATAGTTTACCTTTATACATATTCAGATAGGTTAAAACCGATCCGTAGGTTTTATAAATTGTATTCTTAGTTGCCTAAGTTAGGATTCCTAACTTCGGAATTATATTTGAATGTTAAATTATATTTACCATATCTTTCAGGTAATTGTCACCGACTTAGAGCACTCGTCTAACGCACTTCTATGAAGCTACAAGCTAGCGGATTGACGATAAATTATTAAAATGACACGCACTTCGCGTAACAAAATCGAGAACCATCGACTCTTTAACGCAAACTATGGCGATGTGCGTACAAAGTCTCCGTGTTTTCTCTAAAATCACTGGTTTATATTTAAAATCCTTTTGCATAAACTATAAAAGATTTACTTCAGGAAATAAAATCTGGGAAATGTTATAATGTGTCATTTTTCATAGCAGTTTTTGATCGAATTCAGTTTCATTTCATCAGCATCTAATAAATATGTTGAGTTCTCAGCTGCTACATGTATGTTAGTATATTAATAAACAGGAGAAAGAGCAGCGGATCCAAATTGGATACATAAGTAACTAGGGAAAAGCTGAGAAGACTTAATTTCTACAGAAATTCGTGACACACTTCTAAAGCCAGAGTAGAAAACCTGGATTTTAGTGTCGATGTACTTTCACCACCTTCGGAAACCGTAGAACGACGCGAACGAAAACCATGTTGCTGGTGTTATACAGTTTGCCGACAGTAATCATTGATAAGGAACAGTGACTGGTTTAAAGTTTTCAATACACGATTTATCATCTTTTTTGTGGGTCAATGTAATTTTCGTATCTCCTTACGAATCAGAAAACGATGAAGTTTTTAGTGACAAATTGACTTGACAACATAAGGTAAAATCAAAAATAAAGCATACGCGATTTAAGCTTCCAAAAAAGTAAATCGTATAAAAAATGTCGACGAAATACGAACGACTAGCCGGATTGTGACATTAGACTGTCTTTGTTATGATCGAAAATAAATAATCATAAACAGAGTTTAAATAAGTATAAACGTCCTTATATGCACCAAAAGTGCTGCGTATATTACTATCCGTTAGTTTATTCTCTGACGACATTGAACATTGCTAGACGCTATTCCTTCTCATAGGAGCAATAATATATAAAGGTGTTTTAATAAATATCATCTGGACGTCTATAAAATATTGCCGCTATATAATTATTGATGCAACAGATAATACATTTTGTATATGTTGATCTATGAGAGATGCATATAATTTGTTTAAAGTACTGCATCAGATGAAGACAGTAGGAAAAACAATCAATGTGAATTAATTCAAGAAACTAATATAAATGTTTGTAAGAATGACTGAAACTGAGGATATAGTCGCAAAAATAAAAAAAAATAAGCAGTATCATGAATGGGAGAGAAAGCTAATTTATAACCAATCGCTTAATCGTTTAGCTTTGCTTTCTTTGAGTGTTTAAATTTGTAGTAATTGTTGATTTCGAAAAGTCTGCGTAGTTATTGTGCACATTAATCTACAATTCAGATTCCACTGATACTGCATTAGTTCTATCTACATCGACCAAATGTGTGCGATTAATAAAAGAAAGGCAATCAGAAATAATTCGAAAATGTACTTTAGAAGGAAGCAAAAAACAAGATAAAATTGAACTTGAAATTGAAAAAGAATTTTGACACTCTTGAAATAATCTCAGTGACAGGATATCATTATTTTCATTCTCTTTACTAAAAGCGTCGGTAATTAATAGTTTTTTATTAACGCAGTTTGATTTTAAATTTGATCATGTTTTTTTTGTTATCGAAGGGTAGTGGCGGTTGTTATCGCTCGGGCGTCGGCTCGCCGACCCGCGGTGCTTTTCCGCGCATGCGCTTGTCGCGGATCGCGCGGCGCGGCGGTGGGCGCGCGCCGAGTGTCCCGCCGGCCGCCGGCCGCCGCCACACGCGCAGCCCCCGCAGCCCCAGGGGTGGAGCGCCCGCCGAGCGAGCCACGATGCGCCCCACGGCCTGCACCCACCCCCCGCTGCCGCGCCGCCGCCCCCCCAGACATGGCGGAGCCGCATGAAGAGTGAGGCCCGCCCCGCACCCCGCATCCTCACCGACGCCCTCGTTCCTCGCGAGCCCGCGACCCCCGGCCGCGAGCCCGAGCCCTCGAGAGGGCGGAGGCCGAGCCCCCGCGCATGTGTGCCTGCGCGCGCGCGCGGGGGGCGGCGCCTTCAATGGGCGCGCGTCCATTCACGCCGCCCATTCATGCCGAGTCGCGAGCCGCGATCCGCGATCCCAGCAACTGAGATCGATATATGTCACTTTTTATTTATTGTGCCCTTTCATGCCCGCGATTTACTTTGTTATTGTCGATTCGTTCGTTTCGATCGTTTCGTTTGGTCCTACTTCTGTCAACCCTGGTTTCAAATTTTCTACGAATATTCGTGCAATATTTTATTTTCATTCACGTGCAGGTTTCCTATTCCTCGATCGGTTAAAGCACTTGATTTAAAACAAGGTATGTGTTCATATAACTTTAATCGTATTCAGAATGTAACATAGTGGACATTAAATTGGTTGATTTATCATTGCAATTAAAATTCATTAGACTATTTTTTTTGCTTTTTTAAGAATCTTCGAATATCAGTACAGTGTCGTCAGAACTGTGATACAGTTTGATTTCTGTATCACTCGTAAATTAAAACACCATGTAAACGTTTTTTTTATTGGCATTTGCAAAACTCTTCAAGTATTACATTAATTCGCATATTTCAGTATTTCGTTTGCCTCAGGTTCTTCAAAAACGACTAAATCACTTTACGATGTCACAGGCTTTAATTCAGATATTACTCTTATTACATTTAGAATTGTATCAGGTTGTATTATTCGTTAAAAAGTACAGTATTGTCATGTTGAATTAAAAATTGAATATACAAACATAAGGAGAGCTGCTTGATTTCAATATGCTTTAATTTGGATGAGATCTTCTTTATCTTATAACAATACAGCTTTCTCTTTCACTTCAGGAACCCGTTTGGTTTTGAACCATTCTTCAGAGAAATTTCTATCTATTTGTGCTCCTCTCTGTCTGTAATAATTGACAGGAAGAGTCTAATTTAATGTTTTTTCACAAATATTGAAAATAACTGAAAGTTGTTTAATTATTTGTCCTTATTACTACATCATTAAAAAAAATGATAAACCAACCTTATGTTTATCATTAACTCAAATCAGCACATTGTTCTAAAACTTCGAAATTTATTTAAATTTTCGAAAGTCTATGTGGCTATTGTAAGTTATTTTGGGGGTTGCGAGATTCCGATTCCACTCGTATTTTGTTCAGACAAAACATTTATTACTATAGCTTTCTGGGATGCATTTGTTGGAACCTCCACAAATTCTGTAACGCTGGAATCGATTTAAATTTCTTCAACTTGCTCTGAACAGTAACATCGTTATTACACACCGGAACATTTAATGCAAATTATCTAGAACTTACTCCATTGAGAAATTTTAATGATTTGCACTTAACCCTTTGAGTACTGAGTTAATTTATGCACATTTATTAATTTGTTTTATTGCATTGATTTATTTTACTACTTTTTTTGTATAATATTGGTGCGTTTTAATAATTTCTTTCAACACTTTTCCATTATTAAATTTCGTTAATGTATTTTACATATTTTTATATATTATTTTGCTTTAGTGGTATTTTTCTTATGTCAGATCAGAAGCTCTCAATATTTTTTATAAAATGAATATAAAATATTTTTTGTTATGTTCATTTATTTCGTACTCAATCATTTATTGCTATTATTCTCTATATAAACCATCCACATTAAATCAAATTTACCTTTTTATTTTTTTAAATATAATTTATTTTTATTTATAATTTTTTCAGTTATATATGTAAATAGGTATATAACTGTCTGGGGTGCCGTAAAATAGTGAAAGATCGACCACCGTAAATGTATGGTGATACCGCTCAAAGGAGCTGTATCACCATACATTTACGGTGGTAGGCCCTTGCTGTGCCTTAAGCGTGTTAATGCACTCTCTTGTAAAGTGAGCGCGTAAACGTGTTTCACTTTGTATGATATATTTCAAGTATTTTGTGTGATGGTGAATGTTTTAACCTTTTAAAACTTTTTTCTTGACGAATTCACTGCAGTCCTAATCACAAAAACTTAGCTTCTTATATAGTATTTATATAGCATTTATTTAGGGCTGGGATGGCCAACCCGCGGCCCACCTTGAACATTTTTCCGGCCCGCTAGATCATCATACTTTTACAAAATATATTTACTTTATAATCGCCAATACACTATAGACAATTTTTCGCTCCAAAAAATGTATCTTAATCTAATATGGGGATATAAAATTTTATATATGGCCCGCGGAGTTATGATGCACTTCCAAAGTGGCCCATTTGGGTTGGCCATCCCTGATTTAGAGTATACCTTGTACGCGTTCCAGATGTTGGAACCGCTACCCGAAAAAAAACCTACCCAAAATTGCAATGACAAAACAAAAATGTTTCACTCTCTTTGTAAATAGTATTTAGTTAATTGTTCACCAGTGTGATTTACACAACACCAAGAAATAAAATGTTTTAAAATAAGGTAAAAAAATAATTTTTAATACAAATAAAAACATTTAAAAAATAATCACTCGGAGCTGAACCGAAAAACATAAAAACCAATATTTATTCCGGAACCGAAACGATATATATTTTTTTTAATTGAACCAGAACGAAAAAAATAACAGTTCCATGTCTTGTTAAAAACAGTTATTTATTTTATTTTTTTAGGGAATATATACGTAAATTTAAAACAAAGCTTAAGAATCACATAACAATTCGCAAGTCTGGACAATAACCGGGTACTCAACGAGCGGCTGGCACAGACTGGTCAAAAACTTGTTTCATAATTTTACGATGAATTTTAGTAATTTGACAATTTCAAGTAAAATGGTTGTGAAAAACCAAATCTTTTTACCGTGATATATTAATAGAATATCCGAGGGTATCTAGCGAGATAAGATACTGGAAATTTTATCGTCAAATCACTCAAAAAGGCTTCCGAAAAAATAAATTATATTGGGCGTGATAGATGCCTTTAAACTGCAATGGTAAAACTATTTTGGGCATGACATACATGCGAGATAAATTGCAAATATCGTTGATAAAACAGATCTAAATCAAAGTTTTGTTTGCTGTTCAATCAGTCGCTGTTCAGGGTTATGCTTCACAAGCTTTTTCTATTACTAACGAGAATAATTAACATCAATTGTAACTCTTCTTGGCTGGTATTTTATTTTATAATAAAAAAAATTTTAATTATATTTTACAATATTTTATTGTTATTTTATTTTTTTCTAAAAGCTAATGTGACAATCCTGACATTATGTTTTTTATTAATATTTTATAAATTTGCGTATACCTATTTTTTTACATATATTTGAAAATATGTATTTTTTACCAAGCTTTATTTTTTTAAAGCCATGTGACAACTAGCATTTTGTTTTTACATGTCTAAATTAAATTAACTTATAAAATTATTTTGTAATGTGACAACCCTGGCTTAAAAAGAGGAAATGTTTATTGTGTTTCTCTGGGTAAATGACAGTATAAATTACACATTGTATATTTATTTTATACCTCATTATAATCTACCATCGATACATTTTGAAAAAGTTACAATAGATTTTTCTTTCGCTAGAAAATTTCCAGCCTGTAGTGCACGGCCGTACTAATAGTTTGCGGCGTTTAAAAGGTTAAAGAGTTTCAATATCCTAATTCAATGGCACCTATTTCCATGTAATGCGTTCAACTAAATACAATTGTTTCGAAGACAAATGTAATTTTGTTGCATAATCTTTTTCGTCTCTTACAATATAAAAACTCGTAGTAATCGGCTTATACCTTCAAATCTTATTTGATATCATGATTCAGATTATGCAGAAATGTCCATTTTTTACAACGAAGTTGTTAAAATTTCATGGATTATCTCCCGTAGCGAAATTTATATATTAGTTAAAATTCAAATTTATTATTATTGCTAGGATAAGCATTGATGATTTAGTGATTATTGCTAGGATAAACTGGTCAATGTTCCATTTTTTGCATTCCATGTTATCTAATCTAAGATTACAAAATTTCTCGATTATTTTTCTCTTAAATTGCAATAACCGAACAAGTATGAACTTTATTAAAAAATAGACATTTTGGTATATTTTTTTATATTATTATTGAGAAATATCGTTATAAACTTATCCTAGATTTATACAATAATCATTCATCAATAAAAAATAATTAAAAATAAAGGACACGAAGAAAAAATATATTCTTTTCATTTACAAACAAATTATTCATATTTTAAGAATTCTCAAACCATTTACATTTCATTTTATATAAAATAGTGTACATTTATAAACAGAAATAAACACAAAGAGACTTAAAATTTTATTACACAAAAAAAGGAAATTTTCAACGCTTCTGTTTAAGAAAGTGTGTAAATCTTGATAAGCTTTTGCTGTTATAACTTAACATAAAAGAAAATAACAAGAATGTTACTACCTAACATAAAACCTAATCTTATATTCAAAATATATTTAAAATTTGCTAGTAAATATGACATTCTTAAAAGCGTTTTTTTCCGATTCTATGAAAACGGATATATCAGCTTTAGAGTATCGTAAGGGTTGAATGTCTTTTGAATAATTATATTACAATAATTTCCATTTGGTCCATTTATTATTGGTAATAACTTCGCCTTTTGAGTTTTGAGCAAATTATACAAATGCTAAATTTTTATGTACAGGTAGCTACAAGTATCATTTCAATTGTTGACGATAGTAAAGTATTCAAACTAAGCCTTGGCTTGAACGATTGAAAACTCAAAGTATACATTTTTGATGTTGGCTTTCAAGCCATAAAAACAAAGATCACTACTTCAGGCCCTTTTGGAACGATCTTTGAAGAATTATTTCGTAATTTCTAAAAAATCCAACTTTTGAAATATGACAAAGTTGATAACCTCCTGTACAATGTTTTATGTATAATCTTGAACTACAAGATTTTATTAATACATAATAATAATATTCATTGTTAAATATATAATAATATAATATGTATGTACTATTTTGTACAACGATAATTTTTTTTAACGATGATCTCAGCAAATGTAACGATTTCGTTTTTGAACCTAATTATTCTTACGATACATATGTTGACATGAAACTGATTGCGGTTTTTTTAATACACGATAACTGCCATAGTTTCAATTAGATTACCATAATATTTTCTGATTAATTGACCACAAAAATATTTTGGCTTGTTTCAAAATTTCTGCTATTTAAAACATTAAAAATCCTAAATTTCAAATGATTATTGTAACCAGTCCTGTGAGAATTTTTTTTATTGAACATGTAGCTTTGACTCATTAATTATAAATCTATTCTATAACAAGTTTTTAATAGTGGATGTAAAAAACGCTACATTTAAAAACTTATTTGTGGTTGAATTGTGAATATGGATTGTGTGCAAAATGTTCAAATTAGATGATGAAAGTATTTTTGAATGTTTTTTACCTTAAATATTCCAACGATTATAATATCTATAAAATGACTCAATCTTTACTAACATGAGCTATTTTTTATAGTTTTAGTCAGATCTTCATCATGCCTTATCTGCTTGTTTTTGATTTAATGTTTAATAGAAAAAACTAACATATTTCTATTGTGTTAAATTAGTATAATAATTAACTTTATTTATATTTTCAGTGATTGGCTGGTGCGCGTGCGGGCGCAGGTGATGTGCCGTGACGAGGGGACAGGGGGGTGGCTGCCCCTCGGGGGCGGCGGCCTCTCTAATGTCATGGTGCGAAAGAGACCTCGTCACTGTAAGCTCATTTCAAATTGACCAAACTAAATCAGAGCACTATTCGACTGATAAATTATTACTGTTTCAGCGTCTGGACCCATAGATGCGTTACAAAACAGTACGTTGCTCGGTCAAACGTCTGCCGCGTCGCCCTTGCCGTCCGCGGATCAGGGCGGCGCACAGACGAACCCTCCGTTTCGTTCGTCATCTTCCAACCTCACCGGCAACAACGGCAGAAAGACCGCTTCCAGTCCGCAGCGCCAAGTTCAACCCTTCCACCATCAGCACACTCCGTCTAATGGCTCCTCTAACAGTTTCCAAGCGTCTTCTCAGTCTGCTCAATTTTCCAAGTCCGTCGCCAGCCAGCTGCTCAAGAACGGCTCTTCGCTCTCTCAGAGCTCCCAAATCACCAGGAGCGCCAATCCTCTGAACGCGAAGCAGCCCGTTGCGCAGCTGGGTGGGAGCGGCGGCCACTTGGAGACGATCGGGCTGAGAAGCTGCGTCGAGGAGAGGACCAACGAAGATCTGGCGGGGTCCCAGCGGCTGCAGATGAGCAACGGCGACCAACAGATTGCGGGGTCGGGTCTGAAGTTTGAATATTTTATTTATGGGAAGAGGATCAGCGATCAAACGGTACATTTTTATTAATTGTAAATTCACAGAGTAGAGATCTTTATATCATAGTAGACGAGACAATGTTTAAAGACTTAAAATGGTTTTGCCATTAACCCTTTCAGCGCGGCTGATATTATTGCGCGCAATTTCGAAATTTGCTAATATGTGGGGGGAGCACCTATTTATGCCATAAGTTATTTAAATATTATTTCAATAAATTAAAGTGTTTTTCAACTTTAAATTATACAAAAAAAAAACATATTACAAGGCTTAAAGGTTCATGACACATAGGTGTCCAATGCATACTGGCGATTTTCTCAATGACTTCTATAGGTGTCATCCGCAGTCAAAGGGTTTAAGTCTAAAAGCATCTATGCCATGCCTGATATATTTTATATTTTTTTAAGCCATTTTAAATGACTTGATGATTATATTTCTAGTATTTTACCTCAATAGTTTCTTAGAGATACTTCTATCAATATATTACGGTAAAAAGATTTAGTAATTTCTAACCATTTTACCTGGAATTGATAAATTAAAAAAATTCGTCGTAAAATCTGTTAATCCATTGATGGATTTTGAAACAATTTTGTGACCAGTCTGTGCCAGCCACTTAAGAACTAGACATGTGAATTGTTACGCATGGTTCTTAATCTAAAAAGTTTTGTTTTTACATATTTTCTTTTAATAAATTAAATTACTGCTTTTAATTCAACTCAATTTTGAGACCATTAAATACCGAATCGTGAAGTTGATGTTGACAAATCAATTGTCATATATTTATTATTTTGCACCCTATTATAGGTCTATAACTTCCCAAAGATTAATTACGGTGAATGCTTTATTTTAATCAAGAATAATCCTTCAGTTGTATGATAGATTTTTGCGATACTGTTCATGCTGCTCATGGAAAAAAATCATTCCGAGAAACTTTAGTCTTTTACTAAATAAAAATAGACTTTACAAGAGTTTTCGTGTTGAAAGAAATTGCTATAATTTATTGCCCTATAGTGCAAATAATTTTATTTAAAAACCCTCAGTTACAAAAACTTACCAAATTACATATTTTATAATAAAAAAATTATGTTAAAAAATATTTGTTTCGTCTACAAAAGATCTCTTTTCTGTAAATATAAATAAATCACATGTCGGTTTATTAAATTTTACTCTTGTATTTTTCAGGTTGTTTTATCGTGCACCATAAAGAAAGATTTTCAGTACAATAAAGTGATGCCAACATTTCATCATTGGGTGACTGACGAGAAAAGATTCGGGCTGACCTTCCAGACCGCTGCCGACGCGAGGGCGTTTGATAAAGGAGTGAGGACTGCGATTGAAGATCTGCTTGACGGTGAATAGCCTAAATGCGCTACTCTGCTTTATCTTCCATGCTAACATATTTAATAACTATTTTTTCTATAAAAACAAGAAATTAAAATTCCAGTGCTAATCGTCTTCGTTAGCATTACAATAATTGACCTCGTTCAATTTACAACAATGAGTAATTAGACAATTCTGTCGGTGACCTTAATTTTTATCTTAGACCCAGCAGTGCGAGTGCTTCTTAATCTTTATGCTTGATTCTTATGTTTATGGTATTTAATTATTATAAGCATTCCTACTTCTCCGTAAAATAATTGTGCTCAACATTGATCAGAATTTATATAAAACAGTTCAGAATGCCAATATGAACTGAACAAAAATTACAACATTCAACAACTTGTGTATATATATATATATATTAAACATATAAATGTTACTAATTTATCTAATGTGCTTCCATCTTGGTTTGCTTGCGCATACACTGGATTCCTACACGGTGAGTTGAATATCACTAACATACTACTAATCATGATCTCGGGCCTGTATTTCAAAAAAGGGTCTCATTGCTACAATTATTCACATTACATAATACTGATGATTTCCTTTTATATATATCCAGGTTTGGGTGGTGCGTGGCCTTCTCTACATGCCTATAAAAAACACAATCCAGCTCCTAAGGATGACGAAGATGATAACATATTTGAGGTACGTGTTCAATTAATACTGGTTCTATTTGCTAAGTTCTGAACTTGATGATTATTTCTTACAATATTAGTGTTTGAACTTACCATCTGATTCGCGATCGAGTTCGGAAAATTCAACAGCTTCAAGGTCTCACAGGAGACACCCCGATCCGCAGCAACAACTCTCCGGGGCAGTTTTCCATCTAGACGTGCGACAACCAGCCATCTATAACAATGAATCCATTAGTGAGCTTCTGTTTCCATATGTATGTTGTGACGATTCTAAGAATGATTGTTAATAAAAATATGATTCGATCGACAGCCCTTAGTTCAACGGCCAAAGAGATGCAGCTGAAAAAGAAGATTGCCGGTTCTTGTAGCGAAGAACCGCCAATGTTTGTCGGCGATCCGTTACACACCGATAATTATTCTTATGTTCAACTGACTCAGGTATGTTGGTCGTATGTGTTAGATTATCATAATTTGTTTCTATATGTGCATATTGTTTTGTTTTTTTAGGTTCACGAGTATATGTATCCTAGTCTGGGAACAGGCATGATGAACGTAGGGGGAGATAGATCACCTTCGTCGCAGAGCACAGTTCCCGGTTCCAATACTACTACACATTCCCTTTTACAAAGAAGAGATTCAGGTAAATACATATTAGGTCAGATATATATGATTAATTCAGTCCTTCTCTTGTTTCTATTCGTTTACATTGAGCTACTTTAATTATACTTAAATCATTTCTCAGTGTTGCTGTCTATCTACTTAATTAAAAAATTATATTTTATCTTCATATTCAAGCCTTCCATATTTTTTAAATGCAAATAATAATATTCTTTTTTGCACATTATATAAGGTTGGAAACTATGAAACGGGCATTTTTGTTCAGCTGCGACTGAAAGAGGTTCATTGTAACGTGCGCTTGATATTTTTATTTATAAATTTTAAAGGTATTCTTCTTACTTTTTTCGTGTTTATATCCCATTTTGATTTTATTTTTCCCCGAAACCAGATGGAAACAAAACGCGATCTACTTTTCTTGTACAAGTTCAAATTGAATCATAGTGCAGCTCAAGCTTCGAGAAACATTAATCACGCATTCAGAGATGGATCCGCTAATGAAAAAAATGCTCGATATTGGTTTCAAAAAATTTGTTCTGGTAATTTGAGTATCGTTAACGAGCCTTGAGGAAGACCACCGGCCCATATTGATAACGATGAATTAAGGACAACTGTGGAATCCGATCCACACACAACTATTCGTGAACTTGGGTCTAAACTAGGAACTAGCCATACTGTGTTAAAACATCTGTGTACAATAAATAAAGTTAAAAAATGGACTCATATGTGCCATATGAACTGACGCAACTGCAGATGATCGACCGCAAGAGCAAGTGCGCATCTTTGTTGCTTCGCAATACACGATTGCCGTTTTTACATAAAATCATCACTTGTGATGAAAAGTGGATTCTGTATGATAATCGAAAACGATCAAGCAAGTGGGTAGATAAGAATACACCTCCAGGACACACCCCTAAGCCGAAATTTCATCAAAAAAGGATAATGGTTACCATATGGTGGAATGCCAAAGGAGTGATCCATTATTCCTTCCTACAACCAGGCGCAACCATAACAGCGGAGTCCTATTGCCGTGAAATTGATGTAATGCATAAGAAACTTATTAAAAAACAACCAACATTGCTCAATCGGAACGGCGCAATATTACTGCATGATAACGCACGACCATATACAGCTTCAATCACTGTTGACAAATTAACTTCTCTACAATATGAAATTTTAGATATTTCACCGACTGATTATTACCTTTTTCGTAATTATTAATTATTTTTAAGAGAAAAAAAATATAATTACAAAAATATAACAAAAATAAAGATTATTTAAAAAAAGGCATATATGACTTGCCCAATCGTTGGCAGAAAGTTGTCGAAGCCAATGGAAGTTATTTCGACTAAATATAATAAATAATGTGAAAAATAGCGCTTTTTGTTTTTTATTCTTATTCAACGCCCGTTTCATAGTTTCCCACCCAATAATTAAATTAATTATATTTACATGAAATACAGAAAAATTATATATAATAAATTTAGTTTTAATTTGAGGACACCATCGAGTTAAAAATAAAAACTAGGGATTAATTAGTAGCAACTTTTTAAAAAGAATCTTTTTGTACAAATTATAAATTTTAGTAGTAATATGAGTACCTAATTTATTCATATTTAGCCACACAGGTGAATATTATTTATACTCTGACTATTTCTTTGCTATCGACATTTAACAATATTATGTTCTATGTTCCAACATTCCTCCAGAATGTTTTTTTTTATGTATATATAACAAAACTGTCATACTTGAGATGAGAAGACCACAGATGTGTTCTCTCTGGTGATGGGATTATTGGGCAAACGAAAATTCTGAACATGGATGGTTGTTTGATTGTTAAATATGTTTTACTTTTAATTCCAACTGCTTTATATTTTTCTCTATTTCTTAAGTAAATATTTGTGTAATTATAGGAAATGTATCATAACAATGTAAATTACTACTAGAATTGTAAAATATTTTTAAATTAAAATCATATTGGCAATTTTAATATATACAGACGTTATATATCTTGACGTATTCTTAAATATACATATACAGTCCGTCCAAGATGTGAACACTCATCGATGCAGTATTGGTGAGAGAGATATTAGTCACCATGTGAAATTACACATTCAATTAATTTTTCCTTTTTTAATTTTATTTGTTGAGGAAAATGTAAAATATCACTTGCTTACTTATTTTGCTTATTTATATACATATTTAACTCAAAAACATGACAGCACTCTTCAGATTGAATATCTGTTTAATAAAATATTTAATAAAAATACCAATAGAATATTGTTTAATTGATTACAAAATAGTACAAAATTACACAACATATCAATAATTTATAATAAAAATAAATAAAAACAACAAATAAACAATAATACATTTAACATAATTAATTTTTATTCACTATCGTAATTACTAATAGAAGTTTCATCTGAATCAGAATCTTCTTCGGTAATATTAATAATAAACTGTTCGTCATCCATGCGTATGTCATTATTTAATTCTCTTTGAAGTAGCGATTCTTCAATCCATTCACTTTTGTCACGCACTTTTTGCCACTCTTCAGTGATAGACGCGATTTTTTCTAACACTATTTGCATTTAAAGTTATGTTTTTACTACCTACGTATTATTTTAAAATACCCCAAATATTTTCAATTGGATTGAGTTCCGGATGATATGGTGGTAATCTTAAACATGTATGGCCATGCTCCTCAATAATTACATTATCGTATGGAGCATTGTCAATTACAATTTCGGAACGAGGTTGTAAGTTTTGAATCAGTTCTTAACCACTTCTCATAATTGTCGTAATTCATATCCGAAAGATAATCACCAGTTTTCCGTCCAGATTGATACATCAAAAAGCAATTTGGCACGAATCCATTCTTACCACCAGCATGTAAAATAATAAATCGCGATCCTTTAGAAATTGCTGACTTGACACCATTATTTGTTCCATCTGACCATGATAGTGATGATGCGTGTGTTGTGAGGATGTATGTTTCGTCAGTGTAAATAATCGGCCTATCTTCAGTGCGATATCTACGAATTTCTCTTAAAAATTTAATTCCCTTCATAGCGATATCGTGTTTACCGTCGGGAGCTCTTTACGTTGTAAATGCAAGTCCTAAATAGTGTTTCGTATTACTGTTTTATCGAAGTCGTCTACATTCTGTTTTGATTTGGTTTTTGGTTTCTTCTTTGGAGAATTAAGCATTCACTCTATTTTATTTGTTTTGTTGTATTCTGTAATAATTCTTCTAATTGTTGAATACGGATAACCAGTCAACTTGGATACCTAAAAATGTAGCATTATTTAGAATATATATAATTTTTTTAATTACTTGTTTTTGAACAGGTGTCATTAAAGAGCCATTATTATATTCTTCTGTTAAAATCAAATATAGCGTGATTAGAACTTGTTTAGTTTGACGATGTATTGGTTTCGATCTTGAATGATTCATTTTTAGTGCCTCGAGATTAATAGTAGGAACAGATCTGTCCGAACTTCACCACACTCACAAACTGTCTGAACACGGACATCGGTCTTTTCTATGCTTCAGCTTAAAACGGTTGTCAGATGTCTATTCCAAAATAGCAAAAACTTGTCATAAAGTGATAAAACCTTATCACCAAAATATTATTTAAGACGTATACCGATGGCAGCAACTTTGGCGCAAATTAATAAAGGCGAGCGAAAATAGCCCGTTTTTATGACCCTTCATAAAATTACTTAAGGTACAAATTTTAACAAAAAATACTGTTAACCATCGGATGCTGGTATAAGCGTAGCGACATCTAAAATATACTTTATGGGTTGTACGTGACAGAATGTAAATATTTAATGCTAGTTTAAGATATGTAAACAAAGAACAATAACATCGCAAATGTGTTTGAGCTCGAAATATTAGTTTTTAATTTAATTTCAAGCGCATGGTCACCCTACTTTAAAAACAGCCCTGATTTAGTATTGGTAACATTCTCATGTCGGTGTAAAAAATTCGTGGAAAACTATATATATGCATTAATGCTTACACAACGACGATGAGCGTTAACATCTTGGACGGACTATAAGTGTATCGGAATTTTCGCTGTGTGCAATAATCACCGAACTGTTCTCTCTTTATCTTACTATAATCTAGAGAAATATTTGTTGTTGATGACATGTCATATAATTTTAGATCGCTAATCTGTCGCTTATTTACTTATAAATATTTTTATCCAGACTGCAGTTATACATGTATAGGGTATTGTTTAAACCAGTAGTCTCCAAATCGCATAATTTAAAAATATTGCTTACTATTTGCTTATCTTTAATTCAATTTCTTATTTTTCTGTCATATGTATTACCCGTACATCCCCTCTCTCAGACTCCACACTCCAAATATTGTCTCGCAACAGCATTTTAAAGACCACTAGTATATACAACTAAAAGCAAGCCAGCAGTACATATTTTACAGTAAATGTGTAATATCAGTGAAGCTATATTTTCACTGGTGTTTCAGTGAAATCATATCAGAATACATTTTCACCGCTATGATTAATATTTTTACTAGTGAAAATATAATGTAACTAATAGGCGCTGGTGAAATTATATGCTGCTCTAAACTGTCATTGAACTCAATTTGACAGTTATGAAACATCCATTTACTATTCAAACCTAACAAAAATGGGTTAACCCTTTGGTAGGTATGGGTACACATATGTGGTGACACTGAATGGATACAGAAGTATTGCAACCATTTTCCTCTGTTTTTTTATTATTTCATGTTCAAATTTGATTTACTTATTACTTGTTCTTACGATCTGTATCATAATCAATAATAATTATGTTATTACTTGACCGACGGGTCTTTTCGCCGTGCGATGTGCAAATTTTTTATCAGTAAAGCTAAATTTACTCCAATATATACGTGAATAAAATCATCATAATTTGATAAAAAACTGAGAACCACTAAATTACTTTATCAATAAAGCAACATTTACTCACGCAACTAATATATACATTATTAAAATAATTATAATTTGATAAAAGTGAGACGTAAATAGAATAATCATAGTTGATAAAAATAAGACATAATAATAAATATATAATAAAATGTTGAGAATCGCTGAATTTTCTTTGAAAATAAAGCAACATTTACTCTAATATATACGTGTATTAAATAGTCATACGTTGATAAAAGTGAGACATAAATTATAAACTTACAATAAAATGTTGAGAACCACTGAATTTACTTTAGCAATGAATCAAAATTTACTGAAATAAAATAATCATTATGTTGATAAATGTGAGACATAAATAAAAAAGCTTATAATAAATTGTTAAGTACCATTAAATTTGCTTCATGAATAATAAAAAAATATTTGAAAAAATAACTTACTCCCACAATGTTTTATATACTGAAAAATTAACTCAATAATCAAAGGGTTAACCAAACTTGGCCTAATGAATGTTTTTAAACTAATTATTGTTTTAGAACGTTTATTATGTTAGTTCGTTTTGGCTACGTTTGGGTTTGATTTAATTTATTTTAAATACTATCTTTTTCGAACGATGTGTCGTGACAATTCTGTAAATCTCATATCATATAGAAATATGCGTACTGGATCATCTGTTAGTAAATATTGTTTTACTGAAACTGAGCAGCGAAATTGTAAGTCAATTGCTTGATACATTTTAACTGACTAAGTTAGTGAAATTATATTTATATTATTAAAAATATATATTATATTTATTTATATTTAAAAAAATCTTCGTTGTATTTTATATTAAACATTGTTCGTCAAATTCTTGATTGGTTTTAGCTTACTAATATAAAAGTAATCTTCAAAGCAAGTAAAAAGATGTCAAGAAAGCAAAAATCAAACAAACTTGATTTTGTTTAAGTGATCTTTATTCTCAAAAACTAATACTTATTGTACCTTAATAATGTATTTCTATTTGTGTTTTACTTTTGAATTCTTAGTCACTAGAATCTAATTTATCCTATTTACACGTCCCATGCTATGATTCATTCTCATTACCAAAAAACAATGACAAATTTAATATTTTGGTCTAAATAAGTTATCTTTAACATATATCTGGATTTTTTGTATTGGTTTCTCAATAAATATTGTAAGCTGTTTGAAACTTAGTAATATGTAACAACTAAAAAATATCTAAATTGTTCACGAGTCATAATAGTAATTTTTTATACAGGCTCATCGTTGAAGAAGCGTGCTCCTGTCGCACTGTACCCTGAACCTCCGCCGATACTAGGTTACCGGCCCATGAGGCCACCGCTGCCAGCCAAAAAACGAGACCGAGATCTCGCCAAGAAGCCTCTGACTGGCGAAAGCTTCCACTCGAGGTTAAAGTGCAGGCACTGCCAGGAGTGGTACATGGAGAGCAGCAACAGGGCGGGGAGCTGTGAATACGCCCCCGACTGCTTCAAGACATGCATCAACGGAGCAACGGGCATTCAATGCGCTCAGTGTATGCTGTATCACTGCATGTCTGATGCGGAAGGCGACTTTGCAACGCACCCCTGCACCTGCAACTCGTCTGAAGAAGGTTGTTCAAAGAGGTATGCTAAAACATGCTAACTAATCTAACATAAATAGTTTGATTTAATTAAGAATTTATGCTGTAGATAAAATAATTAACATATATGAAAAATTAAAATGATACATTAGATTAATCTTATCTTCCTATTTAATCATAATTGAACCAAGAAGCATTTGTGTCGCTATTCGCATCGTAATATTTTGTTGAATTTGAAGCGGATGTGCTTATTTTCTCTAATGTACTATGAAACCTTAAACGGGTGAGGAATATGAAATTATTGGTCGGATGATCAATTTGTTGAGGAGCAGTTTATTTTTTATGTTTAATAATGGATACATGTCATCATCTTCACTACATTCAAATTAATTTTTCCTAGTTTGAGATATCCTTATGGACTTATAATTAACAAATAAATGATAAAACCATTGAAACGTAAATATAGTACAAATAAGAATGAATTACTGCAGATACACAAGATGTTTACGGCGATATGTCGCGACACAGACTATTGTATCTAGCACCCGCTGCATCTGCTGAGCAATCCTAGGCAGAGCATTTTTTATTAATTATAAATATTAAAATTGATCGTAGAATGAGAAATTGATCTTTTTTAAATTATTTAGCTTGGAAAAAAAATGTCAAACCCACCTCAACATAGGAGTTGCTCTGAAAAAACCGATATCGAGTCCACCTCGACATATGAGTTCAAAGGGTTAAAAATGTATCAGATTCTTTCTTCAAGAATGATTCGGATCCAGCGATTCTCGCTAAAATAGCAGAAGCCGTTATATCGGATCTTAAAAACCAAAGAATTAAATCTTCGCAGGCATTATATTGACTAATTTAATCCTGATGCTCATTCTCCGAATATTCTACTATTGCCATCAAAAGTAAAAGAAAAAAATTGTAGATTCAACAGAATAGAATAAAATTATATTATTATGCATGTAACAAATAAATAAAGCTCATCAACGAAAAGATGTGTTGGTTGACAGTATGTATATATTTATATAGATATACAATGTTAGTGATAAAATCGACTATAACAGAGGTGTAAATGCTAACACTGATTATTTAAAATACTGAGTAATTTTATGTAATGTCCATTAATTAACCTTTATTTCGTTTTAGATGGATAGGCTTGGCTTTTTTAAGCCTGATCGTGCCGTGTCTCTGGTGTTATCCGCCTTTAAAGGCTGTCCACTGGTGCTGCGTCGGCTGCGGCTTGTCCGGCGGAAGACACACGCCAATACAACACTCCTTGCACGCTTACCAGCATCACTAAGTGAAAAATATATACACCAATCGTTCGTCATTCTATGAACCGTAGAGACCAATTGTGATATACATAAAAAAATATATATATATATATTGAGTGTAGAAGTTATATTCTAATGTACATATAACATATTGGAAGACTATTGGAGTATTTGTGTCACTTTAAAATTACATTACGGATTTTACGTATTTATATTAAATGTTAAGCTTTATTGTGTGAAAACGATGAAAAGGTGAAGAAAAAATTCGTAATGCATGCAATGCCATATATTAAAAAAAAACTTTTTTTACCCAATGCCAAAATTGTAAGATACGACGAGATGTAAACGAGTTTTCATTGATGCAGATTTTTAAACGTATTTAATGATAATATATCGATCAATATCACTTATGTGTATGTATGCTATCATCGTACTATCAAAAAATTATTTGGTCTCTTCGAGACTTAACATGCTTATTCGTGTTATATACAATGTTGTCTATATATATATATATTTAAAAAATACAGTATCATTTTATAAAAAAATATTAACGATAAGTGTATAAGCTACATATGTGTCTATTTTTACTGATTGTATAAAAAAATTATGTTTTTTTATATTATTTGGACAATTCAAATGCTTATTATATCGTAGTTGATATTCTTACTGTTGACCAAAGGAATATTTTATATATATTTAATGTGTGTCATTTCGATAAACTGTTACAGAGGATTTTCGGCAGCTAAGAATCTATCATTATTATTATATTATTAGAGAGAGAAAGAGAGAGAGAGTTAAATTCTTGCCATAATAAGATGAAACACAAGAGTGGCAGATTTGATGTGCCAAAGAAATAATTTATAAGATAACATTTAATGATTTTATCTTGATGCTTTTCTTTTTTCATAGTTTCGTTCGTTGATGCACGTACAATGCTTCCATATATAAACATATTAGTGTACTGTGATAATTTATCAAATTTTATATTTGTTGAATCTCATTATATTTATGCCGTTTTATCCTAATATGAATATATTTATTAAATATATAATAGCACCAGATGGTTTTAATCGTACGTATCGTTCACCTGTGTTTTACGGCTAAATATACGTATATCAATGTTAGTACAAATTTGTTTTCGATTGGTAAAGGTTTACATCATTATTGAATTCATTTCGGTGCTGATTTGCGGAAAATTTATACATAAATAAATTTATGATATTTTCATATATAATATTTAACGAATGTTATTTATTTGTTATATATATATGAATTAAAAAGTACTTATATCGGACAAAATCAATGATTTGTGAATAGATTGATGTGTTTGTATAAAATTTGCAATATCTGTATGTATAGTCGAGATATGCGTATACGTGGATTAATTGTGTGTTTATATTAATTTGGTTTTTAATCGAAAGATCTCTTATTAAAATCCCAAGGGCTCAATGGATTTTACTGACGGAACTTTGAATGAAACGTTTTATTTGTGATTAGTTGGCGTTTATATCGTTTGATTTATGAATGTCCACGTGTACGTATACCTGTACGGTCAAACTGCGCCTCTTCAACTTGATCTAGAAATCGTATTATGTTTATTTTGAATCAGCTTTAAAAAAAATAATGTTTCTGTGATAAAAATTGTATTTGTTAAGTTTCTAGTTCTCGCGAAGACGGTTGTGGGCAGTTTGATCTGTTGCAAATTTGTCTGTTTGCTGATGTATGTCTTCGGACGTACATCGACGGATTGTCAAAATAATAGCGAGTCGCAGTACATTTGTCGAGTTTTATATATTGACGTATTTCAAATCATCGATTGACGAGAATGTTATGCTTTTAAAAATGTACATTCGGGACCATTTTGTTTACTTTGCCTACATGTAAAGTAGGAGGAAATAGATAACAATGACGCTTTTTGAAATATACTCGTCAAATGTACGCGCGACTGATCATTCACGTTTATGTATAGTCACAAAATCATTTTATTTACAAATTACGTATTGTTTGTCAATCCGAGGTCAATTGTGCGCTTTGAAATTGTCTATTTAATATCAGATAATTGTATAATTGGTAATTTAAGATATTTTCATGTATTATTTCGTTGTTATAAGACCAATTCTGTGATTTATTTTATTAATTTGTATTAATTAATTTATTCGCCATAATATTACGTACTTCATAATCTGTAATTTAAAAGATTTTATACAATTTCATAGCACATGCAAATCGACCTTCGAATCGCAAAACAATGCATCTTAATCTGAAGTATAAAAAAAAGTAATCATAGGTATCCCGATTAATCGATGTGAACATATTATTATGAAATATTTGTAATAATGTTAATGTTAAGATATCTCCCTTTTGAAATCGTATATATGTGTGTACTTACGTTGTATGTGCGCTCGTATAAATATACATATAAAAACATTTATAATTGTATTATAATATATATAAATGTAAGTAATTATTGGAAATTCTGCTATTCGTTACTTTTAACATGAAGCGTGTATTAAGATTTCGACTCAAATGAATTTGTTCGATTCGTTCGCCAAAATAATGATTCGGCGTAATAACGCCGATTCGTCATGGGTCGTCATTGTGAAAATCCTTATTTTTAAATTACGCTTAGTACGTAAGTGTAAGCTTTATTTATATAACCTATATATATTATATATATAAAAGAAAATAAATGTACTTGAAACTTATGCAGTACGTGTAAATCCCCTTACCCCAACTTCCCTCGTGTTTAAAAAATTAAATAAAACTTAATTTATGATATGTATTATGATGATATATATATATATATATGAATATATAGATTTGTTTATTATTAATTTGAAATGTACGTTACCTTATTAAATTATATATTGTAACAATGATGTATTGAAACTAATAAATGATAATGAAAAAGCGTACTTTGTGAATCTTTTTTTTGTGTATAATATTATAAATATGTGTTTCATATTTATAATATTAAAAATTGTCTTTCTAACACCATTCAAATTATTGACTGGCAATATTTTAAAAGAAAGTTTTACTTTTCCAATTTATACTATAAAATTATACATACATGTAATATACAGGTATATATTATAATTTTATTTGAAAAGTGTCAATTATATATTTCATATATAAAGAGCACCGATTGAAATAAAGCTTTAAAGCACACTTTTAGTTTCAGCATAAAAAGTCAACTCAATAAATGGGGTCAAATCCGTCAAACGATTTTGTCGCGATACAACAAATTGTTGTGTTGCGAAGTCATATTTTTGTCACCTTGTATTGCCTCTTGAAAGTCCATTACTCAAATTTACAGAGCGTCCCACTATTGAGCTCTAATCAATGGTCACTCTGCTATCAAGGCAAGGATTGGCGTTTGCTGATAAAAACGATTATCAGAAAATGACTTTCACTTGCAACTTTCTAACAAATATCCGCCACAGTTGACCGTTGGACCTGAAAAAAACTCCAACAACCTATTTGCGAAATGAACAAAGCCACTTATATGTGTGGCTCAAGTTCAGCAGAGACATTTATTTTTTTGTAAAATATTCCATAACATATTGAGCCATGCAGCAAGGTTCACCACGAAGACAATAAATAATATTTTTAACAACATTAATATTATAGAAAATATTTTTCTCTAGTTATGCTAAGAATGTATTACTAGTATTAATTACATATATATTTATTATATTATATTTGTGCTACATATATATGTATGCGTCCATTTTATGTAAATTTTCAATAAGAGTTCCATTTTTCCCCAATTAAAAATATGAAAAGGATGGAAGGTGGCGCATGATTGCAAATAGCAGATGAAGTAGTATAACATGCTCTGATTGCGTTAATTTTCTTAATCGTAAATTGTTCTTCATAGTTAAAACTTTGTTTATCTGGTATTCACAATCATGAGTGATCTCCTGTGGACGCGCAAATAGTTAACAAATTGCTATTATGCACACGGCAACTCTATGACTCGTGACTTGTGAGTGGTCAGTTTATTCTTACGACATGCGTAGAACGCATCATTAACGTCCCAAGTGATATCATTATTAGATCAATTTTTTTGTTATAATAGTTTTTGTAGACAGCTTAGGACTACTGCTGAAATTTCTAACAACTTGTTTTCAATTTTGATTTGTCAAGATGTTAATTTTTTTAGTTTTGCTAATGATTAAACTGTCATCATACCCTTTAAAAAGAAATAGAAAACGAACATACAATGTAGTAATTAAATTTAGAATTTTAAAATTTAGCCTATGTATCAGGGTGTTTATTTTTATAGAAGACAAAGTAATTTAGTTTATAAATTATTATTATTATTAGCCTGGTCTGCGTCTGAAGAATCCAGTTGCCTTTCAAAATCGAATTGAACTCTGGACCTCGGACGTCTTAGCTGGACCAGGATTGTTTTAAGTTCGGATAAACTCTGGTGCGTCAGAGTTAAGGAGCTCAAGTAGATGTTTTTGACTAGTTCTTGAATGTAAGTGTCAATATAGGCGTTATATATTATATCCACTGTAATACGTTTGGTACGCTTGGGGAAGGTTTTATGCTCGCTCACTTTTCGTTGCAACTGCCAATTACGAAGATTATAAATATAGTCTATTTTTTCCAACAGTCAGTCGACAATAACAAATTCACGTGATCGCTGAGGACAGGGCTGAATCAAAGAAAATAAACGAATTTTTTTAAATAAATAAAACACTTCATTAATTTTAAAAACATATACAATTAGAAAACACGTAAAACTAATACTAAAGGCAAGGATTAGAATCATTACCTATTCTCAGGAATAAAACCCATTAGAAACCCATATGTAAATAAGTATAAGAGAAAGGTTGTTGATAATTTATAAAAAAATTAAGCCTTTGGCCACCATCGAATACCATATTAAAAAAAATATACATTAAGATCAAATTACCGCCTAGAATTAAAAAAAATAATAACGTTCGAAGATCAGGGGCCGGGGTAGTTGATTTTTATATTCCGAAGAGTTGGAACTTTCAAATCTTCGTTTTTGGGACAAATTCGAGCGACCCCGAGTATGTTATTTTCAAATAAAAACGCTTAAAATATTTAATGCATTTATTAAAACGAATACAACATAAAATAATAAATGAATACAGTCCAATATTTAGAAATAGTGACAAAATTTTTCTCTTATCATTTTTACGATCTAATCGAGCTCCAAATCGAGTAAATCATTACCATCTTGTTTTGTGATTTTCCAGTTCGATGCCAAATAAAGCCGTGGTTGGGTTTTAACCAAATAATTATGTAAATAACAGCACGTCACTTTATTTTTTTCCGCGGAAAACGTATCACCCGAAAGTGTTCTCAAGAAGATTGGTGTCAGTCTCGACTGATCGTGTAATATCGTCCGTCAGTCCATAAGTCCGCTGTCAGTATTTTTACGATCAAAATCATAGACTGAACGTGTAACCTACGTCGTAGAATCTAAAACGTGGGATTTTCTAATCTGATTAATTTTTGGTGAGTTTACTTTATTATTATGTTTATAAACTTGAATAATTCAATAAATTGATTTTTTATGCACTCCTGCCTTTGTTGATACTTTGTCAATAATTTGGTTGGGATTTTCCAAGATTTCCCTTTAATATATATTTAAAATAGTGTTTTTTTTTAAATATTCATGTGATTTCTTTTAGTCCGTCTTTTTGGAGGACTACATGGGTTAATTTTAGTATTGGTGTCCTTAGAAGACATGTTTACACTTTAAAAAATTCGACAACCGTACGCACACGCAAATAAAATCTCGCGAACACAAACCAATACTACCCTGTTGAAATAGTATTCGGGGGAGGATCCGTTCAAGTGAACAACCAATTAGAAGCTTTTTTGAAGAACACATGATGGTCACGCGTTGAGCACTGTTTACATGCGCTGACTGTTGGGAAAAAAATAGAGTTTAGGTCCGTAAATTTTCTTACTGGAAAAATTTTCTTAAAAAGTTTTCGTTAAAATTTCAACAGGTTGGCGATTTGGCAACCTAGCAATTGTCGCATTGCATTCCATTGTGCTATTCTTTATCAATATAATACAATAGCACTTGCATTTGAATTTTGCTTTTAGCATATCCTTTTTGTTAAGTACAGTACGCATAACAAAGTCCTATCTAAAGGATTTGTTTTGTGGCGCTTTTAACACGTAGGACAAGTTCATCTTGAGAGAAAAATAAAATCTTTTGTTCAGCCGCTTGGTCTCCGGAAGTTTAGCGTTAAATAACACAATCTTGTAAATATTCCATTAAACTGGCTGTTGGGCAAAAATTTCGTTAATATTGGACCTCAATACACTGAAAAAACGCATTTTATGACTTTAATAACCCTTCTTATGACTCGTGACTTGTGAGTGGTTAGTTTGTTTTAATGAAATGCGCAAAATGAAAGTGATACATTCTTAGTTCAATCAATTAGCGCATATAGTATGTATATGGGCTATTATGTTTTTTATTGACACGATAGCTCCTGTACTTGTTATTAGATTTTGACCATACTTTTAATTGCTTTTGTAAAAATCTTGGTTAATCCACCATCTTGTATCAAGATGGCGACTGTTAAAATATTTCATAGCTCCGTTTATATTGATCCTAGGGGGAAAAGTTGATTTTTTAAATTGAAAAATATAATTTAACATATTTTATTACATAGGCAAAACTAACCGATTTTTGTGGAATGCCTAAATGAATAATATTTCCCAACTGTATATAGCGCAAATTTTTTACATTATTGACGACGTCATAATATTATTTTACGAATTCAACACAGTAAACTCATGACTCGTAGCTTGTGAGTGGTCAGCTTACTGTAACATAATAAGTCATGCACAGATCGAAATATCTTCGTCCTAAGCGATACATTTATAGATTCACTAAATTATATTTGTAAATATATATGTATGTGTGTAGGTATGTTTGTATATGAGATATGTCAGTTTTAAACTGCTCCTAGAGAAAATAGTTCAAAGCTTAATAATTCTTGTGGACAATGCTATTTGCTATGTATCGCGCATTTGCTACAACGACAGAACTAAACAATGCATTTGAATGTTTAATGATATTTTACTATAATTACTGAAGGTTCATTAAGTGATTTGAATTCTCTCATATTTATACATATTTTGAGCTGTGACACATTGAGATGATAATAAATATTCTTATCTTTTCCCACTATCGAATTAACGGTAGATATGATATTTTTGTAATAGAAAATATATTGAGACATTGTTGATTCAAAACCATTATTGCCACATTTACTCTCACTTTACGAGTTTTATAAGCTCCGTTATTTCATTCTACCAGAAAAAATGACCCATCTATGCAAATAGATCGAAAAAACAACTTTTGAGTTGTGTCGTTGTAGCAAATGAGCAACATTCAAAATTTCATACAATCGCGCGCATCGTGACGACGCCATTTTGTTTCGCTGTGCTTTAAAAGACGATCGATTTTCATTCGTTTGTTTAAATATTTTTGCGCACACCAATTTAAAATTAACTAGGTCAATTATATATTCACATTTTTGTTGGTAATTTGATATGGCAACTTGGATAGGTCGCGGTTTTTTTCTTCAACTTCAGCCTTTTAACTAAAAAGCGCATCGAATTTGTAAAAGAAATAACGTCGACCTTGGCGACGGCCAGTAACACTTTCTGTGACTATTCTGCTTATTTTCGTCATTTTTTTTCATAATGGCCGCCGGAAAATCGCACAGCTATTTTTGCGTCTCGAGCGATACGAGCGTTCTTTTTATGAAAGCATCTCAACTCATTGTGTTAACGTTTGTTAATATACTTTTCTTTGAAAAAACTCGTGTAACAGAATAAGGACACCTTCAGAAGTAAACATCAGTGCCATTTTCAGTGTCGAATGCAAGAAAGAGACACAGCTATACGAGCGTATGCGCTTCTCGCTTATGTCAACAAACACAGCTGATCACTAACATGGCCGCACACTGATATACCGACATGAATATAATGAAGCGCGTTACAGAGTACGACGACTATTACAATATAAAATTGATTTTTAAATTAAATATGTTTTTGTGATTTTATATTCTTACAAAGGTATTTAACAATTTTTTTAACTAAGCTAGTGAAATTCGTCGAAAATACCCTTATCAGATAAAATTTTGCGATAAGGAGCAGCTTTCAAAAGTGTTATTATTTATCAGCAAAGTAATATTACGAAATTTCTTCGAGACAAAACAAGAAAACTTATTACACGATTAATTTTAATTATTTTCGATTAATTCATATTTTAAATGCAATTAAATAAACTTGTTTGTTTTTTATCACATTTAACACGTGAGCTTTTATTGTGCGATTGATAACGATTGAACAATTTATTATACTGTATTGATATCAATAATGTAGTAGTCATTTCTGATTTGGTATTGTTTTGCATTTGTTTGTATAATATGATCGATACAGCGGTGAATCATTATTTATCGTATTAAAGTCTTAATAAATAGCTGCATGTATTTCATATATCCTATTCAGTTTTTTAATTTAAAATTAAAACTTTTACAAATCAAATTAAACCTTTTTTATATTAAATTAAACTTTTTAAGAATTAAATTCAACAAGTGGATTTTGAACGAAATATTTTACACTCCAAATTAAACGGTGTGTTTTTTAAGTACATAAGATGCTGTCAGTGCGAAGACCTGGTAGCAGATTATTGCAGAAATTAGCAGGAAAAAATCTCGAATAAAATATGATTAGTTTTTGCCAACTCAAGCCATAACCATACTTAGGAAGTGCGTGAGCTTGTTAAACACACAAATCATGCTTTAATTTTTCTACCACCGTATTCGCCAACGATGAATCAAAATGAAAAAGTAAAAAATTAAATTTTCTGCTAAGAATGTTGGCGGATCCATCAAATCGATTAAATTTAGTGTTCGCTATGTATAAAGAAGTATGGTGTAACCATCTGCTACGAGGTCTTCGCACTAACAGCGTCTTATGTACCTAAAAATACACAGTTTAATTCGGAGTGTAAAACTTTTCATACAAAATCCAACTATTTAATCTAATTTATAAAATGTTTATTATTAAATGAAAAACCTGTATAATAAAGATATATGTAAATAACTCTGATATTATTGCTGCAAATCCATTGATGTAGCAAAAAAAGGTAAACCCAATATAAAACTATTAGAAAGATATATCAAGTAATGTACTCATACAATTCAATAATTATTATTAAAAAGTATATTTGTAATATACAAATGCTTACATTTTACATAAATGATATCATTTAACTGAACAATTTTTACTGACTATCTCCTCCAATATTTAATTTACAAAAATAATTTAAAATTACTGTTTTTAAATGTTTTTGTTGGCAATTTTATTTAATTAGATTTTAGATATTGTTAGCTAAATTTATTAAGAACTTTGAACATTTGGTTTTTGACAGTTTTGGATAAAAATATAAAAAAAAAACAGAAAAGCCACGAAAGTTTAAACATATACAGCATTTTTACAGTTCAATGTTTCAAATATTAGAGTTATATTCAGCACAACTGGCAGCGCAGTGCATTTTTTTTAATTATTAAATGTCATTTTACTTTTGAAAAAGATCAAAATCTTCAATTTTGAATTTGTTTTTAGCATTACCTAGATTATGATCTCTTATTTGGTAGATGTTTGTATAAATGAACATCAATTTGATATGAATTATGGATCATTTTTTTAATATTTAGATAAAAGTGAAGCGTTTTCAAACAAATAAGATAACAATGTACTATTTACATGTAATATATGTAAATAGCAAAACAAAAATGTTTGCATAAGCTTAAGATGACATTATTTACCAATATTATTATGAATATTATTAAATCATAGTGCTTGGTAAAGGTATTTATTTTAAAGTCACGATAACATAGATTTGCCGTCGATATCCAAAATTATTATGTTGCCTGACTAAATTTATCATTTATTTCACGAAAAATTAGCAAACGTATTTTCCTAATTTATATACACGTTGAAAAATATTATTAAGATGATAAATATATTTATTTTAGAAAATTGATTATTCACTATTAACTTATTATAATCAACCACTTCATGCTTTTGAACGACGTAAAGTCACGCGCATGAGCCGATTCGCACTAACCCGAGTGGCGTTCGCATGTTTCGAATTGGTTGGATTTCATAGGACAAACAAATAAAACGCGTAACAAAAGGAATTAAACAAAATTTGTTGTTTTTTGTATTAGGTTCATTTTTCATTATTTCTGTATTTTATTTTAAATTAGGTAAAAAATGTATTATAAAATGATAAAACCTTATGTTTTTGGTTACTTTTTTGTTAAAAAAAGTCGATCATGAAATGGGTAGAAAATATGATAAAAAAGGCAAACTCCAGATTTTTTCTAGAACGCTAAAACGCTGGACAATTAAACCTTATCAACATACATGACATTTGAATTTATAAATTATTAAGTATTATTCAATGATATTTCGATTTTTCCAGTTTTCATCACATTTATATTCTTGGACTTTTTTCCTCTGTGCGATGGGCCGTGTAGTTTGGATTGCAATTGAATTGTTTATACGCGAGAGATTCATATACTTATTTTAAATACAATCTAGTAATAATAAAGGTTGCCGACATGACATTCATTGTAAAATTTCCACCATATATGACAATTTCCAAATAATTTAGGTATATTGCAATTTTTATAAGCGTTTACTTTTTTGCAATCATCGATCAAATTCATAAATCTTTTCAACAACGGTGAAAAATAAAATCAAATTTCCACGAAACGGACGCACAAAAAAATGACAAAATGCTATTATGATAAGCCTCGCAAAACGTAGATATATACCTACTATAATTTCAGGAATCACTATCGTTAGAAAGGCGAGATAAGAAAAGACAAGTCATAAAAACATACATTTTTAAAAGGTGCTACTTTATTTTAAAAACATGCAAGGTACCTCTGGCCATATAGCCGCTTAACCAAATTTCTTTCTGGGTTAATTTGACCGCGTATCGTGTAATTTTTGTATATTCAACGCACAAACAACTTAAGAATGCGTGAATGTTAATTTTACCGGTAACCTATTTTAAAAAAAAACTAAGTTTTTTAATACAATACAATTGATTTAAGAAAAGCAAACAAAGCCGTCATCAATGTTTTAAACTCTTGATTAATAGCCACCTCACAGAGCTGACCAATTTTTCCATGATATATACCTACATACATGTTTAAATGTTTTTATTGAATTTGTCTTATATCACCATTCGAGTAGAAAAGTAGTGAATATTTTCTATATTCTAAAATGCATTATTCCATGTTTAATTGCTTAGTTATTCCATTGGTAAGTTTGAAACGAAAGTTTCGAGTCCGTCAAGTTTTCAGCTGTCATCCGCCGCTGGGGCGTTACGGGGTGTCGCGCGTCGCTGTTGCGCGCGGCGCCACTCGCCGGCCGCGACTCACGGCGAGCGCACGTCGCGCGAATTTTCTTCGTCGCGCACAGACGTCGGCCGCTCGCCGAAACGTCGCGAAAGACCGACACGTCGATTTCAATACTGTAACTACCACCGCTGTACCGATCCGTGCCCCTCAGCGTCGCAAACGCCTTTTTCGTCGGACATTCCGGAGGCCGCGCCTGTCGTTACAACGCCTTATCGCTACGCTCAGTGTCGAAGCTGCTCGATCGAGTGCCAATTGCCAATTCAACAAAACAAAAGTTACATAAACTGTGCGTCGAAGTGCACCTCTCGAAAGTCGCAACCCCCCACCGATCCCACCGCCCCCACCGCCGTCAGCTGTCAAGTGATAAACCATCTACTTGTACGTTAACAACATAACCTCACATTATACGAAAAATATATATCCTAACGTAATCGATCGAAGATCGACGATCGATCGCGTTCGTGTCGTAAATCGTACGCATAATGCATAACGCGTCTATCATGAAAAAGTGCAAAGTCTAATTTGAGGTTATGTTTCAGTTTATACGAGTGACAGTTGCCCCGCTCGAGGGCGCCACAGTCGCTCGTCCAATTGACGTTTCTAAAATCGCATCAGTGGTGTTGCATTGCACCGCGCGCGGCCGATAGGTAACCTTTGCGCTATATATCGTTTTTAATTAATGCAATTCCGTTTTGAATCGGTTCCCTCGGACGATGGTCGCTCGTTTACGCCTTTGGGCCGAAAGTGTCACTCGCTAATTCGAATTAATCGCTCGATTTTTTTAATCGGTTGGGCCAAAATGTTGCTACATCTAAAAATCGACTTCCGACTAGATCACCTTGAGTGACACTCGCGAAGATGTTTTTACATTATTGTGCGTTTGTTACTATGCTATAAAATATTGTAACCTCCGCATCCGCTTTTTGCGAACGTATGCGCTTTTCGCAATGCCACGAATGCAGTTCGGCGGAAAAGTGTGTGGGGGGGAGCGTTTTCCGCAAATAAAAAGCTTTTTTTGCATAAAAGTAAATCGAATCGTTCTCGGTTAGGCCGAGTCGCGAATAAACCGCGTCGCTTCGCCATTTTTAGTACCGTTTCGTGGCCTACATTCTACCGGCTCGATCCGGCGTTATCGCGAATAAAATACATTATTTTTACTCTCAGCTGTAAGAAATATATACACATAAAAATAGTTTATCAATCGATATTAATTAGGAAAATATCTGTTTACAAAGTTTGGGATCGATAAGATAACAGTAATTCTGAAACCACTTCAATAATATAAATATGCTAATAATCGTATAGATTTTTTTTAATATGTACTTTTCCTAGAATCAATATTTGGCTTATCAACAACGTATAGATTTGCAATACTCTCTCTTTGCGATAAGCATAAATTCCCCCGCATTGTTAGATTTCTATATTTGAAAAGATTCGTTAGCTAATAAATATGTCAAATTACATTTTTAATAATCACCATTTTAACCAAGATGGCGGATCGGGCTTGCTCAATATATTGAAAAAATATATAAGAATAAATCTGATTAATTAAAACTTCATGAATATTATGTCCTTAAAACAGTTATGCCACAGACTGATCCGCCATTTTGTTTCAAAGTGGCGGTTATTTAAAAAATAAAAAAATCGTAACTATAGTAATTAATATCATAGAAAAAAATAGAAAATTCAAATATTTTATATAAGGGATTTTAAAATTATAATTGAAAAATTTTCACACATTAAGCTATCTGATTCTTGCGACAAATGCCGAGAGAAATTTTGGTAAGATTTAATAAATATGTTATAAAACATATCACATTTATTAGGAAAATAAAAGTTTAATTGAAATGGATGATTTGCCTGAGGTTGGTTTTGGGATTTCCTAGTGATTGATATTGAAATTGCATTATTTTTTTTATTGAAAAAGAACTGTATATATAGAAATCTACTTAAAACATTTTGCTTCTCAAATTGCATATATTTTTATAATTTATAACAATAATGCAAATATTTATAGTTATGATCCTGGTAATAGTTCAAGGTTCAGGGAACGTTTTAAAATATTACCCTTTCGGGATCTTATGTTATGTTCGCGGAAGGCTACGCAATTCAGCTTTTTCTGGGAAGTGCCTTATACATATCATTAATCTCATATGCTGATATCTTCCTAAAATGTGGAGAAATAATTTAGGAGATTTGATTATTATATTTGAGGAAAATGTCAGATATATTATCAAAGAATTGACATTTTATTTAAAATATACTTTGATGTTAAATTTAAATTTTAAATTTAAAAATTGACTGCATAGAATCTGAAAATAGTAACACGAAATTAATAAAAATCCCATTGAAAACATTTTCTCTTTTTGTTTTGGGAAATTATGTTGCTTCATTTTTAACACGACATCAAAATTTAGGCATTTCGTTATCAAAGAGATTTAGATACTATCTTCAACCGATATTTGAACCAACTTCATATCCTTGAACTAAGAAAAGCTTCGTTCGCATAAATATATTGTTGCAAACGGAAGCAGCATTTATCGCTTCCTCATATTGCTATTGTCTTTGAAAGACTTTGCAGCTTGACATAAAAGTTCGACAGATTTGCCTTGTCCATAAATTCAATGCGTGCTTCATTGTTGGAGATAAGTTCAATAATTCCTCAGCAATTTGGCGTAATTTACTCCTGTGATGGTCGAAGAAGCTGCATTAATGTTTTTCTATATGAATATTATAAATTATTTTCGATAAAATGACATAGTTGTATATTAAAAAAACGCTGTGTATATATTACTAAAATATCGAAAATTTTAAAGCTTTCCGGTTCTAGTCATATATGTATAAAGCAACAGTAAATCGATACTTGTAAATGTAAAGTATGTACTCCATTTGTCAGAAAGTATTTTCGATATATATGTAAACTTAAACCTCATGCTATTCAGTGTTTATATGATGAAACAACGTGATTGTATATACATATATATATATATATATATATATATATATATATATATATATATATATATATTGATTTGGAAGAAGTGGTTATTCTGGAAATTATTATTGAAATAACTACTAAATTTTGTTACTGCTTAATTAATTATATTCAATAAAAATTACAATAGACAATAAACAAACCAACTAAAATAGCAAAGAACAATAAATTAATGCATAAAATTATATTTCTAATAATGGACATTACTTTATATATATATATGTATATACATATATTATACTAGTAAAATAGTTTTTTTTTGTGTTTGTTCTTTAGTATAAATCAAACTACTCGAATATTATTGTATTTTATTAAATCAGACAGTATATTATCATTATAGTAAATTATTTTATTATTTTTTCATATATATACTTGTAGTTATTATGTTTATGAATAATTTAGTTGTATTTAAACATCATATTTTATAGGGACATCATTTCAGATAATTCCAGGAGGAGAGGGGCAAAAGTTGGCCAGTCAGTGGTCGTTTTAGTTAATATTTCCATTTCGTTAAGACTTATAGTATTTCATTAAATGACACGAAACCAGTGCATTTTGGCTTGTTATGGTCGTTTGCTGATTGACTTATCCAGTTATATATTTACCACGTTGTAACGCATTGGGCTTACGCCAGTCAGTTTACAACAGTAAATTTAAAAGTATTATACACAAAGAATTCAATCGTTGTCAAAAATCTTTCTGTAATTTAAACAAATAGGGTTTTATAAAAAAGTCATCATAATATATCAAACAACCTAATAAAATTCATAGGTGATGCAATTTGTTTTGTATTGACATTTCATCATTTTTAATGATATACAAAGTTATGGTGATTAAATATTTATTTATTTTAGAATATCTGATTAATCATTACAAAAAAACTATGATTTTTTCAACAGAAAAATCAAAAATATTTCAAGCGTTGCTTGTTTCTGGTCAAATTCTGCTCAGAATCCACGTCAAAAGTAATATAATCGTGCCGTCACAGTACTTACAATAAGTGATAATCGAATAAAGCATAACTAAACTGAATACCAATAGGAGTGTGCAAAAAAATTTATCTGAAAATGTATTTGGTCTTCACTAATGAAAATATAACTTTACTGAAAAATACACATTCACTGTAATATTTATATAAAACATCGCATGTAAATGTATTTTTTACTGTATAAGGAAAAATTGAAATCATGTAATTTTACTAGCACCTGGCAGATAAATTATATTTTCACTGCTAAAAATATTTTCCGATATGATTTCACTGAAATGATATATTTTGTAAAATATTTTTGTGATAGATTCGAGACTCTTTTCTAGATTTTCTTTTAGGGATATCCTGAGAATTTCTGGGTTAGAATCAGGGACGTCATTTCATTTTTTTAGTGTTTCTATTTCGACGTCTATGATGTCTGATATTCTACTTAGATCTGCTTAAGATGGTTTTAAATATCTGCATCAACTCTGACCCTCTGTGCTTATTTTAAAGGGGTCGAATCTGACGTAATAGTCATATTATGTAGGCTCTTCACTATACATTTACATATAAGGAACGACATTTTCTTAATCCTAAATCCTTCAAGTTAAAATGTGCGGTTATATAATATATACATATGTATATACATGTTTTTATCCTTATATGAATTGAATTGGCATTCCATTTTCGCATCGGCACTTTCTAAACCTCAAAACAATCGCGACGCGCTTATAAAACACATCTCGTTTTGTTCTCGCTTTGACCGGTCCGTTCTCGATTTCAGTTTATATAAATTTAACAATCGACCAATAGACAAAAACAAATGTGCAACGTGATAAAGTGATTCGAAGAGGGCGAAGTGTCCTTCCAACATGAGGGAAGTCATGGGAGGGCGAAGAAACCACGAACACGAATCCGGCTACTACGAAGGTAGCGATAGGGAGTCTGTGCACAACATGGATTCGTCTGCCTATGCGCCGTCGTCCTCTTTCGAAAAGCAGCAGAGGTTCACCAAGTACAGTGCCGGATACAGGGGCTTTGTGGACGGTTCCAGGACTCATAGGGGGCGCGAGGACCCCGAAGGTGCGAGAAGCAACCATCACCAGCACTACCACCAACACCATCATTACGCGCCTTCGTCTCCACCGAAGACGGACGAACATCACAGGAGGAAGAACGGATTGATAGGCGCCAACCAGTCCAATATCAAGGTCCTGGACAACGATAGCGCTTCGGTCATGGGCGAAGACACCGCTAACTCGGTGGAGAGCAGCGGCGTGGAGCAGTGCGACGTCCAAGGAAACGCTTCCGAGTGTTCGGAAGACGGACACAAGCCAATCACGCAAGTTCCGTCCAGGAAGAGGAGCAGCTCCGTGCAAGTGGTTAGCACGTATCCCGCGCCCACTTCTCCGGACCTCAGCTGGGATTTGGTGCGCACCAGTCGGATCACCAAGAAAAAAGGTAATCGTCGCGATTGTGAAAGTCGGCATATGTTTAGTTCATGTTTTAAAACGTTTCCTTTTACAGTGAACCTGCTGGGAAGAGCCAAAGTTGGCATGGCCAATTTTGAAATGCTGAAGCTCCTCGGAACTGGAGGTGAGTCAACCTTTAAAAAAATGCGATGAATCATTTTAGTAATTCGACGAACACTCTTTATCCGCGGCGATCGATGCGACCATATCGCAATACTATAATGATTTGATAGTGTTTTGGTTGCTTTGAATTGTGTACGACTACTTAAAAATATATTTTATAATAAGACCAACGCAGCGTCCTAAAACACCGGTTCCGTTTTTCGCACACTTTTTTTCGGACATTTTGCATCCTTCACCTTTTTTTATAAATCTATCTCAAATAGATTTCGCTCATTCATGATCGTTTTTAACTGGTAGATGTTAAACTAAAATAAAAAGAGCGATGTCAAACCTTTTGTGAGAGACTATTAGGAACAACCCATATTTTATCGATATTATTGTATGGCTCACGAACTTAACTTTATGTAAGTTTGTTTACCTGAAGAGTAGCAGCTGGCGAATTGCCAACCAATGTATTACATATGCCATTGGACGTACTACCTTCGTCTATATATTAAACCCTTAGATTATTGCTTAACTCTAGCATACAAATCCAAGAGTTAGAGCTGTGTCCATATATTAAAATTAAAATCTAGTGCCCTAGCGGCCAATTAGCTGCGCAGCCAAAAGATTCCTGTTATTTTATTTTCAAGAAAAGCATTTCTTTAGATCATTCGCAAATCACGATATCGAGTAGGTTAGTTTTTTTTAAATGTTTCAAATTAAGGTATTTAACTTGTCTCGTACCGAAAAGGCCGACATAAAAACCTAGATCAAAACCAGTCTATTGGGGTTTGATCGAGTCCGTATTGAAGAACTCTTGGGATTTTGGTGACTTAGCTGGGTCTAGTCTGATATGAAGTAGAAAGCGACAGTTTCCTCAGCTTTTAACTCTTTAAGTAGTGGGTTAATTGATACACCTTTATTAATTTATATATATTTATATAGTCTCAACGGACTTAAGTGTTTTTAATTTTTATCGTGTCTTCCCAGATACAGATCGGAATTAGTGATTATTATGTAGTTATAATCCCGATCGATCATCACAGACTAGCTTTGCCTAAATTTTCCTAATCTCACAGATGAATATCTTGATGATTAATTAAAATCGAGCTACGTTGTACATATCTATGAAATATTGTAATGCATATCAGGCATTTCATTATTTTAGAGGAACATTTGTTGTAATTTTGATTTTAAGAAACGTAAAATTTCCGGCCCAATCAGGTCATAAAATCAGCATTTGTTAAACTGTTTCTTTATTGTTTTCACATATTCATGGATATGTTTTTAGGCCGTTCAGTTTAAGCAAATCACTACACTAACAGTTTTTCCATCGCGATAATGTTGCCCCTAAGCGAATGCCGACCGGGACGGTCCGCCGACTTAGCTACGCCACTGGATGCATGGTATCTCAAATGAAACGGATAGTCAAAGTAAATAAATATCACAAAGCTGCTTCTATCTGAAGCGTAACGGTGAAATCTGATAGACATTGAGAAATGAGCGAGTAATGAACAAGGCCGCCATTTATCTACATTTACGGATTTTGGCACACGACATCTTCATTTCGCATTCTTTAAATTTGTAATTGTATCTAGCACACAACGCTGTAAAGATGCGCGTCTTGGAATATATTGTTTATATGTATTTTACTCCTTGTAAACTTTCAAAGGTTATTTTTAAAAGTCTTGGTTATCGCGTATCTTCAAATAAGTAACTTGATAACCTCGCATATTCGCTTACACTTGCGCCACAATCTGGTTCCATTTTTTCACCGTTCTTCGTCCCCTTTGTGAATCGCGAAACACATTCTCCCCTCGTGCACCTCGCGAACCCTTCGGATCCCCTTTCGTTCTAAGAACGACACTTTTGTACTTGTAGAATTTTCGCAATCGTGTGTCTACTTCTACTATGTTCTTCTTGCTCTTGCGCTATCACGCGAGGCGAGTCGAGGGCCCCTTTTGGGTGGCTTGGCTTTTGGCTCTCCAACCTCGAGCACAGACGCAGATCCGAAAGTTTAGCTATGACTTATTTAATAAGTCGGCGGTCTATTATCTGCAGAAGTAGAAAAATAGAAGCAAACGTGCGAAAAATGGAAGCGCCTTGCGCAACGCTTTGTTGTTGTGCGTTATTGTAATGCTTCATAAAATGTTGTGCAAGTCGAATTTGCCCCGCGAAAATGCCGTGTCCCGAATGCATTCTAATTCGCCGAGTGGGCTGATACTTCGAACGATCGATCAGGTAATAATGAAGTTCGAGAATTTCGAGTATCTATCGTTCGTTTTGATCTATTGTTATTGCCTTAATAATGACATTGATTAAAGTATAGCAAGAGAAATCATCTGAGTGCGCATATGATATTTGACTAGAGATTCTAATAGGAAAACTACTTTTATTTTTGTTAAATATTTATTTAGTTATTCAATTTATTTTATAATTTCTGTATTATATTGTACTATTTTGTGATACTATATTAAATGAAACAATATGTCCATAATACTCGACATGATTTTTTAAGCAATTTAAAAAAAATTTAAAAGTGAAAATTCACTCTGTGGTTTAGAATATGTATTTAACGTTTAGAAGTCCAAAGGCATGTATGTCATGCCCAATATATTTTCTGAAGCCATTTTAAATGATTGAAGATAATATTTTCAGTATTTTATTTCTATAGTTACTCAGAGATACTTCTATCAATATATTACGATAAAAAGATTGATTATTCCTAACCATTTTACCTGGAATTATCATATTACTAAAATTGGTCGTAAAGTCTGTTAATCTATCAATGGATTTTGTTAATCTATCGATGGACAACTTTTTCACCAGTCTGCGCCAACCGCTCAAAACTTAGACTTCTGATTTGTGATCCATGGTTCTCAATTATAAAGTTTTTACATAATAATAAATTAAATTACTGTTTTTAATTCAACTCAATATTTAGACACTATATTTTGTGAGCATTAAATTCTGAATCGTGAAGTTGATATTGACGAATCAATTGACATATATTTATTATTTTGTGCTCTATGCCGCAAGGATTAATTAGGCTTAATGTTTTATTTTAAGCGAGAGTAGTCTTTCAGTTGTACGTCAGATTTTTGCAATACATTGTTCATACTGAAGGATATCATATATACTATACAGAATGATCCAACTTTAGTTTCTAAACATTTAAAAATATCTTCGGATTTTTTTTATGACTCGAACATGTGACGTATTTCATTATTTACGAATAATAATCAATTAAATGGCCGCCTCTGGACCTTTGCGATCCTTTCGATGACTTTTTCGTACATTTTGGGCGTTATCTCGGCTATAACTTGGAGGGTGTTGGTTTTTAGGTGCTCCAACGGCGTTAAATCGCATGATCTTGGCGGACCCTTCAATTTGACCAGAAAAATGCATGCAATTTAATAAAATACTTGAATCTTAATGAAATCGAAATATTAAAAAATTACCACTGAGTGGCCAACTTTTGCCCCCCCCCCCCCGGAAAAGCTGAGATAACGTCCCTGATTCTAAACCAGGAATTCTTTGGTTATCCTTCAAATATAATCTAAATAAAAACAATCTCGAATTCTTATCCCGAAAATATTTTTATAATACATTACTTCAGTGAAATTATATCGGAATACATTTTCACCGGTAAATATAATAATATCAATTAAATGGCCGCCTCTGTATTTTACAGTGAAGTTATATTTTCACTAGTGAAGTCTAAATACATTTTCAACAGTAGTTATATATTTTTACTAGCGAAAATATAATTTAACTGATAGGCGCTAGTGAAACTATATGCTGCTCAAAAATTTTAGAATTTTCATTAGGCCAAGTCCAAAATACAAACTAAGCCAACTCATCTGTCTAGACATCGCATCTCGCATATTGCTCCATAGTTTGACTGCACTACAATATATTTAAAAAATATGATAGCTATTCTTACTGGTATTACTAGCAACTTTTGATATGAGAGTATTGGATAAAGTGTATTGAAATCGAATTTTGGTCAATAGGAGTGCGCATAATGTCTTAATATGAACGTTAGATAACCGAGCGTTTCTACTGCAACGGCGATTTTATTGCTTTTGACGTTTATTTTTGACTTCTGAGAAGGGATAATTGTTTTTTGCGCTCTCCTATTGGGCAAAATTCGGTTTAGATGTGCTTCATTTGCTTTTCACTTATATTAAGTCATAATATTGTTATATAAGTTCTTAATATTAACGTTAGATAACCGAGCGTTTCTACTGCGACGGCACGATTTTATTGCTTTTGACGCGAATTTTTTACCTCTGAGAAAGGATAATTGTTTTTTGCGCCCTCCTATTGGGCAAAATTCTGTTTAGATGTGCTTCATTTGCTTCTCACTTATATTAAGTCGTAATATTGTTATAAAATGTACGGTAGATAACTGAGCGTGCCTACTTATGACGACACGATTTTATTGCTTTTAACGTGGATTCTCATTTATGGATGTCATTTAAAGAAAAATACTATGAAATCGAAATATTAAAAAAACGTTCACTGTCTGGCAAACCTTTGCCCTCCCTGGAAAAAGTTGGATTGCCATTGCATTTTAAATTTTGTGATTATTGACAGCTGTCTGATTTACAGTGCTGCCAACATATGAAACTCGAATTGGATCACTGTGCCAATTCTATACGATTATATTACTTGCTGATCATTTGCTTTTCTAAAAAATATATTTAACTGGTGCAGTTAGAGGACAAAAATATAGTCAGATTGTGGACTAGGCTTAGTGTATCAAATAGGTACTATTCCCATATAGTGAATTCTTATAGTATGTGAAATAAATTGGTGAATGAAAAACGAAGGAAATGTTAAAAAACGTAATTTAAAATCATATCTTCATATGAAAGATTGCTTCGAGAAATAAAATGCGATGGACAAATATATAAATATGTAAGTACATAATTGTAATGTACATACATAAATATATTTAGTGTTTAATATATCAAAGTAATAAAAAAACAACAATAAATTACTTGCGATTAAAAATATGTTGAGACCCTTTGGTGCTGTGTAAATTACAATAGTGATCAATTAACTAAATACTATTTACAAGGATAGAGCGAAACATTCTTTCTTTTGTTGCTGCATTATTGTTTGTTTTTTTTCTGGTAGTGGTCCCAACATCTGTAACGGATATATGGTATATTCTAAATAAATGATATTTAAATTAAAGCTAAGAAGCCTTTTTTCCGGTAAAGGTTAATACTGGTGCACGATTAACCAAATGATTTTTTTAGGAAATGGAATTATTTATTTATCAAATAACTAGTTGACAAAATAGTTATGAATCTATTTTTTAACTTGTACTGTTTTTCGCTAAACTGTTTTGTCACAGCTCGGATTCAACGTCCGTTTCGTCCGGTTACCTAGGCATTCATATCGCTTGATATTCGTTTCATTTGATAACAAAAACAATTGATTCCTAGAAAATAAATTCAAAGTTGACACAAATTCAGTCTTATCAAATTTTCAAATATCTTCTTAGATTGCTCAAACTAGCAAAAGTGTACATTTATATTTTCTGTAATATAGATATAAACCCTGAAGCAATTGAATTAATCACATTATATATACAATATACTAATGAATTATGCATAAGTACATACATACATACATACATTTCGTATGATAATGTATTTTTTTAGCAAATCGTTAGCTTAGATTGACAAGGTTTTAATGTACAATCTAGAAGAAAACGAGTTATTTAGTTAGTTGTAACTCTTCTAAATGTTTCATAAGCATGACAAGCTTCTACATCCACTTTAGCAGAATTTGGCGTAGACCCTAGATGCACTTTTCTGAATCGCAAGCACACACCTGGCCCGGTCGTTCGCACCTACCCGCCGCAGGTGTTACGAAAGACTCCTAAAACAGGTGGTTACCTGACAATAGATCCTCTTCGCGGATAGATAACAGTTTTTAAAAAAAAAAGATCCTCTTTGCGTGCGCTGCCGGAGCGTAGCGCGTCGGGTAATGCGCCCGTTGAATAAACAAAAGGTAGGGTCCCAAACCTGCTTTTTGTTCGGAGAGAGACCAACCAGTCTCGTAACACCTGGCGCGTTGCACATGTGTCGCTCTGGTTCACGTGGACCATCTGTTCCGTCGGGCTTCGGACTTTGCCGGATTCTTGTGAGCACTCTCGTTATCCTTGTTGCGGTTTTTGAGGTTTTTGACGAGATTTTCCTGGTGGACGTCCGCATTGTAAAATGTTTTCGACAATACCACAGTTAAGGATAATCAATAAAATAACGACAAGAGATTATTATATACATATTTATACAAAGACCAACCCCTTGATTCATTGGTGTATTCGGTATAATACGTTTGCGTATTTGGCGGTAGTGAATGTGCGACTTTAAGACTGATGAAACATCTAACGTAGTAAAGAATAACGTTATATTGTACGTGAACATCTATCTAAGCACATAATATAAATTTCGGCTTTCTTTAAAAAAGCTTTTCTACTTTATTTGTCTCTCTTATAAAGCATCATAGAGGTATTATCATATAAAATATTATAAACCTTTAGATTACCATGAAAACAGATTGATTATCATCTATAGATAGAGCATTGATTAATAAGGTTTTGGATTTAAGTCTATATGGCTACAATATATATGTATGTACATACATATATACGGATTTATAATAATTTAATCCAACTGATGTTTCTCAACATTTTTTATTTATTTTACACAGTAAAATTATTATTATGAATACAGTAAACTCTCGATTATCCGGGTTAATGCTGGGGAGGAAGTCCATGGATAATCCGGACTATCAATTTTTATTTATTTTTAAAATATGTTTAATATATTTTTTACTTGTGAAAATCATAATTTCGAATATCAGTACAAATTAGAGCTAATATATCGTTATATTCGAATCCCCATGGTCGATGTAATCCAGTAAAGTTTCTGCAGAAGACTATTGTGATTGTTAGTTATCTTCTTCCCTTGTATCATCACTATCACTCTATGCCTCTCCTGTTGAAGTGACAATAAAAACGATATCCGCATGATACAAGTTGAAAATTCGGATCATTTGAATCGCAATCAAACAACTCCACGATGATTTCTTAATCGATAATTTTAAAGCATTTTAAATTTTCAATTAACATGCATATTTTAGATATATTACTTGCCTTCGTCTTTACAGAATCAATGTAAGCCTTCCAAACCGGTTAAAACCAAACCCTATTTTTCGGTCATTTAAAAAAAAAACTGCTTTTTCGACTGTTTTTTACGAATATTTTAAAATTAAATTATTTTTCTCAAAAATTATAAATCATGCACAAAATTGATGAATAAATTTCTAAGCAAAGTGACAGCGATAAAACTGCCGTTTCTCATAAAAACAGTTCTTCAGGTCATATTTTTTTGTGAAAGGATCGGTCAATACCTGATAAGAAGTGAGCTGGTTGAGGTAAATAAGAAAATAACCAATATTCTACATCTCTCAAGTACCCTTTTGATTATGTTGGAGATTAGAAATACTGCAGTTGTTTTCAAGATAAAAATCCGTTGCAAATTTTAAAATTTTGACTATGTATAAAATAATAATCCATTTGCAAAAAATGTCCATTATAATGTATTTTGTTTCAAATTTTTTACAACTTATAATTTATTTTGTACATCTACTATGCAAAAATAATCAATATATGTATATTCTCAAATAAAATGCATTCTTTTTTTTGTGCATTTCATTATCTATTTCTGGTTATTTTGCAATGAATATTTATAAGCAATAAAATATTTTTTAAAATAATAATTTTAAACATACGAATTATCCTAATTTTCCGAAGACCGGTTAACCGGTTTTTGATTTGTAAAAAACCGTTAACCGGTTTTCTTTTTCGGATTATTTTTTGGAAACTCTAATTTCAATGTTAGGAAAAGTCTTTCTCTACGATCTAACAAGTGTTATTACCTTTAATTTTGACCAAGATTGTGCTATTCCATGTATTTGTATAGCATCTAATGTCGTATTTTTTCACAGAAATTGATCAAGCCATAATTTTTCTTAGTAAGTTTTGTAAAGAAACCTTCACTTTTTACAACAACACTCACTTCATGAACCCATTTTATTTTGAACCAATCTTCGAAGATCTATCCATCTTTCTTTTTGGATATAATAATCAACAGGATTTTTTTATATCAGTCAGTTTTTTGCTTTTCCAATCACCATATGTTTTAATTTATTAGAGTTCCATATGCATTTACATTTAAAAAAAATTGAATTTATTTCAAAAACGGATAATCCGCACCCAGATAATCGAGAGTATTTGTCAATGCAATTTTAGTAAATATTTTAAATTTGGGAGTATATATTTTAAAATAAACGTAGAAAATGTTTTACCTGAACGCTATTAAAAAATAATTTTCACTTACCGAGAATTGATGAACAAATTTAAAACATATTCACATCAGCACCACTTTGCATTTCAAAACTACAAAACATAGGTACAAAAACTTTTTATGAACGTTAAACAATAGCAAAAACGGATTATTCCAACCGTTTCGTTTGTTTGTTTCGCGTGGAAGCGCCCTTTTATAAATTCATTGAGCTTGTAAAATTCAGGCAAAAATGGACCGTTCCATTTCCAGCGTTCGCAGCATTTCAAATTAATTTTACATTTGATAAAACTGCCGTTAGGTAAATAATGCATAAAAAAATTCACGCTGCGCTGCAAGACAGTTCTAGTTTTTTTTCTTTAACCGTTTGAATGCCTATTTTTTCTTTGTAAAATTATGAAATATTTTTGTGTTAATAATAAATCGTATTTTATTTTGTTGCTATAATAAATGATAGTTCTCACAAAAAAATTTAAGTTTTCAAAAATATTTTTTTTAAATATATTTATAAAATCATTTATATTTGCCAAAAAATGCTTGCCAATTTTAGCCGGCACTGGCTAATTTCGCTTGGTACTAAAAGGGTTAAACATCTGAATATACTACAGACTCACGTGTGTAAGAAGTAGTATTTTCGCAAACATACTGCAGGTGCTATTTATCTTTCCAAAAATATAGGGATTACTGTTAAAAGCTGTCCTTCCATATTTTTGGGTGACCTAACTTAACCTAAACCCTTCTTAGCTTCAGGTCGAGACCACCGACTAAATTTTTAAATAAAGTCGCATTGCAGCCTGCGACAAATCTGTAAATATGTTTTGGGGCTCCGCATTAAAAATTTAAATGAAATCTCTGATTTGATAGCGATGAAATGGTACTATTCCTCATATATTTATTTTATATAAGTGTTTTAATTTGCTTTATTAAATAACACGAATCTAACCAATGTCACACTTATTAAATTTAATATATTGTTTACAACTCGGCGTGCATGCCCGAGCGTGTACGCTTGATACAACAAAACATAACCGTCTATATTTTTATATATATTTATAATATATTTTTTAATTAATTTCAGTTGCTTTCCCCATACAAATTTGTTCAATTAAATATACGTCTTATTGTAAATTCAACCGGGAGTTTACTCAAATTGCTTATGTTTTCAGTCTAAATCTTTGATTGTATTTTAAATATATTTAACTGAACTTTGCTGTATAACATTTGAATGAAATATAACAGAAATTGAATATTATCTTCTCACAATACAGCTACGGAAATTTTAGCTTTTCCGGTCCGGAAATGTTTTCATATTCTGTAACAATTTTATATAAAATTTAAATTTATTAAGTGTATGTATATAATACATCCAAGAGTAAATTACCTCATACAACTTACAAACTCTTATTAATTGAGAAAAGTATGAAGAAATATGTACTCGTATTATTAAAGACAACTGTTCAATAAAATATGCATGATATACCGTTTAACCTTTGACTGCTGTAAAGAAATCGCGTTTCATGTATTTCTAGATTTATTATTCTTGATATATTTTGGGATTATTGAGAGACTTTACAATATGAACAATTAATCTCGGTAACATTGTTGTAAGAAGAGAAAATAATTTATTATAGCTTTTTGACATTTTCTCAGTATAATTAATTAATAACGCGTGAAACAGTTAACGTACTGTTTATATGGTGTATGTGTATATAAAAAAATACATTATTCATGATTTGTGGATTGATATTAACTTTGCAACTATACACGTAACACCATTCGCTCTTGAAAGTTCAACGAATTTTATATGCCATTTCACTCTTTTCTGTCGCAATTGATCATAGTCACGCAATAAACTTGTAATAATAGATTTACGTCCATTTTGTTTTCCAAGTCCAAGTTCACAGTAGTAACACCTTTCATTCAACATCACAAATTGACCATCTTGTTCTGAAAACTTCGTTCTTGATTGCATTGATTAGTTAGAACATTACACTAATGTAAGCACACCTGAATTGAAAAATTATTTACTAATGAACCTTAGATTATATATAATTTTTCTTGTATTGTTGTTAGCTTATAAACACGTATATTACAAATAAACTTGATATAGGATGTGTTTTTGCGACACTGTCGCCATTACTCAACGTTTAATTGTGTTCTCGCGATAAACTCGACTCTGTCGAGTTACATTCATATATACTATATTTATTTATATATGTACATGTATACACATATTTGTGTTTATTGTGTTTGTGTGTTCAACGAACGCTAATAACGTTCAATATCGGACGTGCACACGTAAACGTGTTTGCAAAAACGGCACCACATTATCAATAACGATAAGACGGTTTCCAATAATATGTTCTAAAAATACATGATTGTATCCCTGGTCTTCCTAATTTAATTTTATCAAAACTTGTAGTATTAGAAAGCAAATTTTAACGACTATTCGTATACAATATATATGGTAAAATCGAATTAAACGAATATTATTATTATCCCGAAAGATATTTAAATGGTTTAAAATAGACGATCAAACTTTGATATGCATACGGAACGGGTTTCAATGTTCAATTCCAGCTTGACAATTATTTGCAGGGGACAGGCGCATTCAAAGTTGCACGAGCACTCTGCCGATAACACAGTTTTGCATAACCTTTCTGGTGACACTACGAGATAAGCAATCGCGCTAATTGAGAGACACTAATTGACTGTGACAAAAAGAGGATCATAGAGTCCATTATTATTTCTATTAATCTCACTCGCAGGCAGGCAACAATAATGAGTGACCATCGGAGAGCTAGACAGCTAGGCTGTGCATAATGCGGCCGTTTGAAGTTCAAGGCTTAGAATCTGTGAGCTAATAAAAAAGGTCACTGTCTTGTTCAATGCTAAATAGGCAAGCGTCGAGCTCAGGCCACAAAGCAAAAGTCCAACGCGTAAAAACCGAGGTCCGATCCGTGAAACGGCGGTGGAAAACCGAATAAATATGATTACGTTTTGCCTCCATAGCATTTACAGTTTTCCAAGATCCTTGAACGTCGATGGGTTCAAAATAAGCAAAATCTAGAGACACATCGCAATAGCTAATGATTTTATTTTCTCTATAAATATAAAAGTAAGTTGTATTTATTTTATGGGTCGTCCAATATGATTACGCTGCTGATTATTGCCGATCGTTCACACTACGGCAGCAACAGTGCATCTCTTCTCACACGATGTTCTAAAACAAATTCGATTTTTTTTAATTAATGACTACCCTAAGCACCTTTGTGTCATGTTTAATTTATGTTTTTATTATTCTCATGTATTTGAATTGTGTTTCAACTAGAGCATGCGTGAAATACAATAATATGTATAATACCTGCAAGAGCAGATCAATATATCAAATAAGCTAAAGTTTAAAAAAAATCTAATCTAGAAAAGTCTTTATTTGCCATTACTAATGTAGCTACCTGTTATAATGTAAGGGTGATAAATCGTGTATCAAAATATTAAAACTGGTCGCCACTCTTTCGACACCTCTTACAAGTTGTTTGATATAATTATCTCCTAATATGTAAATATATCGCCGTCGGCAGGCTCTAGTGGACCTGTAACGCGGTTTTCGTTGTTTTCGTTTTCGAAACTCTTGATTTAAAAATCCAAGTCGATATAGTCTATACCGACTTTAAAAAAAAATTGTCATGGACTTTCTTTGGAAGTTAAACAACTTAAGTTTCTCGAACAGTTTGTATGTTAGCTATCGTAATCGTCACTCCGACGAGTATTTCGCTCATTCTTGAGTACCACAGAGATCTAGTTTGCACACTCCTCTTTCTTTTCTGTATCAATGACAACCATGTGGCATTTGAGAAGTTAAAATATGTATTACTGTTTTAGAGTATTCGCACAAATGCGGATTCTCTATCTTTATAAAATGTCATTTAAGTCGCTGTGGAAGTGGTTGGTCGGCAACTATCTATTAATTTTATAGAATTAAAGTGACGATGACTTGGGAGTGACATTCGAACAGAGATGAAGATTTAATATGCACATCAATCGATGATTTTCTGCTATATACATACACGATATTCTCTATGAGCTGAAGTATCCTTTTTTATCTAATACGTACGACGTAGCCTACTTCTAATTAATCCTTTGAATTCGTATCGCCGTACATGTACGGCTATACCGCCGTACATGTTCGCTTTTTTAATATGTTCAATGTTTTATTAGTACGAAATAAATTAACATAACAAAAAATATTGAGAGCCTCTAAAAAATCAATAAAAGTCAAATAATATTTAAAAAAAACATGTAAAATAAATTAGCATAATTGAATAATAGAAAAGCTCTCTGGAAGTTGGTCAAGGTTGGCCAAGGACGGAAAATATAGTGGGTTACTTCGGTCGAGTTCGGTTCTGCCGCTCTAAAATCTCTCGGAAGTTTTCCGAGGCTACCGAGAACGGGAGGTAAAGGGGGGGTAATTCAGTCGACTTGGCCAGCTTCGAGCGTTTCCGAACTTGTCGGCAAACGGACCGAAGTCAAAGAAACCGAAGTCGGAGCTGCTCTTTCGAGCGCGAGCGGTGAGATACTTCCCCTTTCGCTGAGATAGAACGAGTAACTCGGTTCAATTTCAGTATGCGCGTAGGCGTCCTATGTCAACACGCATGACGAGCGCTGCACCGTGGTCACGTGGTCAAGTTATTATTAGGACTTCAACAGACTCTTACTGACATCTTTGAATATCTTAGGGCACCAAAAGGGATTAATTATATTTTTGATAGTATATTTTTCTAACAGTTATCGTTATTATATTTTTTTTCATATAAAATTAAATAATTAAAAAATAGTTAGTGGTACTTGATTTTGTTAAAAAAAATCGTTTCGAATATCCTAGATCGGTTTATATAAATATCACACCATAACGAATTCTTATTTAGAATCGATGGTGACAAATACTAGGATAGTCACAGATGTGGTGTTCGTATTTTGAAGTATCATTTTTATGCCTTATGGCATTGTGCAAAAGCCGACAAAGATTTTGCGTAAATTAAATATTTACGACCGAAAAGTTTTCACTGATATTGTATTGGTGAGTGCCCACACAAACTTTTATAATTATCAGTAACGTAATTTTAATAACATGACAATTTAAAAATTGCGATTATTTGGAACATTTTTCGATCGCGTGCAAATATGCTAGCTGTACATGACAGCAGCCGCCGTGCGGATGTCATTCACGTCCGCCGTCCGGAAGGCATATGAAATTTGTGGCAGTATGGTCGCTACTCGGAAGTCGACGACCTCGGCCGACTTCAGTTGAACTTTAGTTCGGACAATTTCCAGAGAGTGTAGTGCAAGCATTTAAACATACTAATACAAAAAGTAGTAAAATTAATCAAAGCAATAAAACGTTGAAAATCGCGGATTTTTCGCTGTAAATGCAATATAAAATAACTGAATTAATTATGGAAAAATACGTAAAATTATCTCACTCCAAAGTGTATGCTAAAAAATTAAGAAATGCGTATAAATTAACACACTATTCACGATATTCATCCATGAGATTAGGAAAATCTAAAAAAACTAGCCTGTGATGATCGATCGGAATTATAATTGTATAATAATAACCAATTCCGATCTATATGAAAATGAAAAACACAAAGATTCATATGGAATTCGAACCCAGATCTTTCTGGTATTAGTCACCGACTATACCACTGTTATAATGTGTTGGTTTCCACCTTAACAATTTATTAGCGAGTCGCGTTCAGTTACAAATGCTGTTTAGTAGCGTTCTCGATTACGAATCTATTGTTTGGAATTCCAGAGAGGCGAAGTACTCATTGTTGCTGAAGAGGACTTGGATCTTTGCAAAATAAATTACAGATCGTATATAATTCATTGCATTTTCGTAGTGTGTTTTCAATGAAACACTTTAAAGTTGCTGATTGGTGGTGTCGACAAACCGTTGATGATTAGTTATTTTAACTACGGGCTGTAGAGTGCCCTAAAAAGTAGCGATTGCTTCCCTTATTCTTGACTGTCGCGGTCAAAAAGGCTTTCCTTATACGAAACAGCGGCACTCGAATTTTTATTTATAAAAAATGCATTATTATTAAAAAACGTTCATAGTTTACGTATGAAATAATATTTTTCGTAGCGGAAAACGTGACACATGCCAGTACTTGACCCTGTCCAAATTCACAGCCGTTTTAAAACATTTCAATTATCTCAAAAGTTCCTAAAAATAGTTATGTACATTACTCATTCCAAAGTACATTTTTTAACACAGGTGCGAATTATACGGGCACGCAAGCAAACAGCTCCTGGTTCGGCACGGTTCCGAACGGAAACGCGACATCCACACCAATCACGAGTCAGATTGGGTTCATCTCACACACGGGTCAATCACTCACTCATTCACTAGCCGCTTTTATCGCAATAATTTTTATCATCGTCGACAAAAAAAATATAAAACAAAAAAGGACACGTCGCCCAAATTTGCCGAACGACCTTACCCAACAAATAAAACCGAACGGCCGACGCAGACTTTGAATAATGATTTTCCAACAAGCGAAGAAGTGTGCGAATTCGTAATGTGTGAGTGTGTTCACAGATGAACGTGTACACATATAAACAAGGCGCCGGCGGGGTCGACGAGCCTTTGAACCCCGTCGACGAGTCTTTGGGGAACAAAAATTTAGGGGAAAGGGCCTCGAAGGTGTGAGTGGACCTCCCCTTTTGCCGAAGCGGTTCGTGAACTCAGACAACGATGACTTCTATAACAGTAATGATATACGTTAAATTATCCCTAGATTGCACGGTGAATAACTTGCTGTGCAAAAGTGCGAAACTACCGAGAAGTGGACGAAGCATATTTAAAACACTCGTTGGAAAGCGTTCCTAAGTTTCTACGGTAAATTTTCTAGTGAAAAAATCTCAGCGCGGCTTGGGTTATTAGACTTTTCTTGTTAAATACATACTGGTCGTGTTGTTTTGCCTATTTTACATTTAAGCTTAACTTTGGAATAAATACTTCAGTCGATACTAGGTAATATAGAGGCAATCTTTTTTTATGTATTTTTATTATACATACTTAACATAATTTCTGTAAATATGGCATATGAACAATTTAACTGTTGAGCTGTTGTGACTGTTTTTGGCATACTATAATATTATATAAACTAACATTAACAGATCTCTCAACTTGTAATATGTATTTGTTTTTTTTTTAACACAATTTTTATTTAATTTATGTCATAAATGCTTTATTTATTGGATTTAGGTCTGATGGTGTGTAGAATAGTACAAAACCGTCAACCCCTTCATCACAAACCAACCCCTGTATGACGAATTTTATTGTGTTGTTTGAATCTAATGATCGCACTTAAAAGTATTGAAAAAATAATTGCATACAACTCTCACACATGAATATCATTCCTACCCATACTAGCACCATTTAACTTTTTTTAACTCCCAAATTTTTACTGGACATAATTACCCTTGTTCAGTGGCGTAGCTAGGGTATGCGCCACTCAGGGCGATCATTAAAATTGCCGCCCCCCATACATTTTTTGCAGGGTCATAAAATCTGTTTTTCCTGAAATAATAAACTGGTTATTATTAACCTCTTGTTATTCGTGGATTTATATATGTTTTAGTGAATTAAGGGTTAAAAACCACACTAGACATTCCCATCGCGAATATGCCGCCCCCAAGCAAGTGCCGCCCGGGGCGGCCCTCCCCCATATCTACGCCACTGCCCGTGTTGGTTTTAAACATTTTAAACAATAAAATGAATAATGACATAATCAAAATATTTCAATATCGAAACAATAATTACCGGATTATTCAAATGCTTTGGTTTTGCTAATCAATAAACATGTGAAAAATGCAAGCGGAAGCGTTACTCAGATTATTTTTTGTTACTAATTAATTAAAATAATAATAATGTCAATACCGGTATTAACTGTTTTCTCTCTCGGTAATACCGGTATTAGCGTTGCCGAACTCATTATAGTCTTCTTTTTTAAATTTAATTTATAACAAAGCTGACAATTACTTTTAATAACTACACGTGGTGGTTGTGAATAAGTTGACAACTCGAGATGTTGAAATATGAACTTATTTTTCGAGTCTATGCTATAAATATAACGTGTTTAATATAATAACTTATTACGTCGTATAATATATTTTAAAACTTAAATGTATTTTGCACAAAATGCCCTGATAAATAATAAAATGTTGGACTTGTTAACTTATTCACGGATATATTGTCGATTGACGTGTTTAATACTAGTAACATAATATTTAATGGAATTATGGTGTATGTAATTTTTTTTCATACATCTCTTTGCATTTATTAGTTTAACTTTTGTATGTATTAAGTTAAACCAACTGTGTGCTGACTTTTATCTAAATAGGTCTCAATTTGCATTCAATCATGTCTGATCAGATCTTTATTGCACAATGCTTCAGAATCTGCACGTTTATTATTATAACATAGAATTATCGAACCTCACTATTTCATATACACTCATATAGTGATGCAATACAGTGTAGCAAAAATATATGCAAATATAACTATAATCGAGATGAGAGAGCTTCGAAGTGCGCACCCTGATTAGATGATCGCAGCATTTACCTGCAACACATCTATTAAATGTTATATAATATGCAAATTTACCAACCATTATTGTCGATCGAAGGTCGTACCGGCGAGAAGATTCCAAGCAATCTAAGCGGACGATCTTCAGTCGAGTTTCATATATTCAACACGTTCGCCATAACGATTGATTTGTTTTTCAATTGTAAGATCACTACTTGATCTTTCGTGTTCAAGGCTATTTTAATTTTTATTTTGTTTTAGAATATCGATATATTTTAGTGATAGTGAATTATTTTCGCGGTATTAATTCCTGTAATCGCGTGATCTTTATTTGTTTGCATTTCTTGGCAATGAGGAAAATTTATCGATTATATCTAATCATTAATAACAAATATAAATTATATCAATAATGCAAGTAATAATTTGTTTTCTGAACAGCTTGGCTGAATACTCGTTTACTTGAAAAGAAACAATAAATAGTATTGAGGTTATTTAGTAAATATAGGTTAGGTATATTTTGTAAATACAGATATTTAAAGTTTTTTTACCAACATTTTTGTCTGATGTCAATCCGATCAATCCGAATTTATCTCATGTTTCATTCATTCAGCTTCTTTCCCAAAAGCTTCAAGCTTCGTTATGGAAAAACGTGGAAATCTTGTCGCCTGTCATCCACCTGTCTGATCTGTACCAGAGCACCGCTCGGCTCGTCGAACTTTTCGTGTAGTTTGGGGGCAGTCTAGACGCGGTCGGAGCTAGGTCACCCGGCCGACGCCCTCGACGCCAACTGTGGTGACCGCGAATAGGTCGTCGGTCTCTCGGATGGGTCGTTGGATGACCGATCGACACATTTTCCACCTGTCCCCTCTGCAGCGCCAACGAGGGTGCGGCTCACTGGGGAGAGATGCTGTACGTATCTTTAACGCAAAACCTGTGATTCAAGCGTATTGGGAGGTGATTCGATTACATATTGACACAAATGGAGTTGTGTCAATATATGACTAATCAGCTTAATTAAAAATCGCGTTGCATATTTGTTTGAATATGAACTGAAAAGCGCAATTTCTGGCATCTGGTAATAAAAAAAACATTCTGTATAACTGATATTCACCTTTTAACGAAGGATAGTTTCAGGGTCTTTTAGTCATGATCGTAGAAAAGGCATTGAAATTGTTCGAATTTTGCAAAACGCGACCCTCTGTAATAAGTGGTTCTAAATCTACACTAAAGTAAAAATTACGAATTTTTCTCGAATCGATGTCTCTTCACATTTTCGGGTTTTCAAGCCAAAGGGTTGCGACTGCAGCCAACATAGACGCCGGAAAAGTTGGTAACAGTTCATTTTATATAGCATATATAAATTGCTAAAATATATATTAAAATGTAGACGCCGTTATCAGGCGATGAAGTCGAAATGGCAGGTCATGAAAGTCAGAGAGTCTTCGCTAGAGTGTCGAGTTTAATTATTGTCGGCTGTGATCTGTCGTGATGTGTTATTGTGATGACGTTGAACGATCCGCTGACGTGTCTTGTGCTGTGATCATGACTTCAAACTATTATTTTTTTATTTTGGGTTTCATTTCGGTTCTATTAAAAAAATGTGTTATATCTTAAAAATCGTGAAAATATAAATAAAAATCGATCGAGGTTGCTTTAAGTGTTTATTTTAAGCTGGTTTTTTCATGTTTAGTAGGCCCACCCTTAGCTTTAATTATAGCTGCAACCCATGCTGTCAACTAATGACTTGCAGGTGAACGGAGACAATTTTCTACATCCCATCTGCAATTTTTTTGCAACTCAATTTCGGATTTGTAATTGTGTTGGGCAACATTTCCTTGAATTTTGACCATAAATGCTTTATAGGATTAAGGTCTGGTGACTGTGTAGACTTTGACGCAAACCAACCCCTGCATTTTCGCGAAGTATGGCACGGAGCGTGGTCTGCGCTTGAAAATATTTTCCTGTAGGAATCCATTCAAGTAGATTCCACCATTGAAATATAAATGTCACTATTCACACTACCCTCGCATGTGTACAGGCTTTCTACTTCTGCTGCTGTCATGCAACTCCAGCCCATAAGGCTTCCGCCACAATATTTGACTTTGGATACTACGAAATTAATTATATATTCTTTTCCGACTCTTCAACGCACTTAAAAAAAGTTTAAAATGTATGATTATTTAAAAATAATATTATTTAAAAATTTTAAAATAAATTATATTTTATTTATATTAAGTAATTTTAGTTTAAAATTATGGATGACTTTCGCCCAATCTTCAGTTGTCCAATCTCGGTGTTTTTGGACCCACTAACTTTCAAGCTTTATTTATTTCTGAAAGCAACGAGTTTTGTCGTGCTTTACAACTTTTGAGTCCCACATCGTTGAGCCTTCTTCTCACCGTCTGCGAATAAATGGAAGTTTTTCGACGAGTTTTAAGGAATTCACGAACCAAGATACGATCTTCCTGGTCAGTTGTCTTTTGTTTTCTTCCTGTTTTTGGCTTTTTGATTTGATTTATAAAAACCACGTTCGTTTTTTATTTTGAACAGCGTGTCGTGAACAATTAACGTGTTTACTAATTTTCGACATATTCAGTCAATCATAAGCAATAAATTATTGTCATGTTGTGGTATTTTGTAATCAATAAAACAATTCCTGTAATATTCTATTGGCCAACCTCGAGATTTATACCAAAACTGCTCTTATGTTTTTGAGTTAAATATGTATATAAATAAACAAAATAAGTAAGAAAGTGATATTTTACACTTTCTTCAACAAATTAAATTAAAAAAGTAAAAATTAATTGCACTTGTAATTTCACATGGTCACCCTATTATATTTTCTCACTAATACTGTGACAACGAGCGTTCATATCTTGGACGGACTATACTGTCATGTTACAATGAAAGATTAAAAAAACGGTATGCGAGATCCTAGCGCACGAGCGTGTTCCAGTGCAAAAAAATGGAACTCGAAATGTAAACCTCGTTGATGTTTTTTTTTTCTAAGGTAAAATTGTTCAGATATTCGAATGTATTATATACACTTTCCTTTAGATTCTTTTTTTATGTCTATTCTCAAAGTAAGTGTTATATTAACCAGCATTCTAGGATATAGGCTATATATCACGAAACTATGCAAATATTCATTTCAGCATATATTGTTATTATATAACCAATACTTCACTGTAAAAAGTATGCAATTATACTAAATGATACTTTAATTAAAATCTCATGGTATAATATACATTTACATATCGTATCATAATTGCATTGTGCCTATTCTACCGTATGCTATTCTAAATTATATGTCCAACTCAAAGTCACTAGACCTTTGAGATATTAATAATAATTATTATTGAGCAGAATCTAAATATTAGCTCGTGATCCACCAGTTGGCGATTTATTCCTTCTGCATTTCAGGTCGATCATCTTTTCGTTTGCGCACATAAATATGTACAGTTCAAATGAGAATTGCACCTGCATATTTATTACACTCGCAGGTATCGGTGAACGTTTAATCACCCGCAAAGATCAAAGATACGACATTGACCTTCGGTTTTGTGCTCGTGTATTGTACATAGCCATGCCCGTTGCAGTATTAACAATAAAAATATATTACTCAATAAAAAATCATGCAATTCGCACATTTATTGTTTAATACAATATGTTTTACATGTTATTGTTGGGTGAATTTTCTTTTCATATAATTTTTATATTAATCTGCTTTATTTTTTTAAATAATATGAGAGAAGCATTCATTCTTCAGGGTTGCGACTTGTTTATTGTCATGGTGAATTAGAAATTGAACCCGTTTAAAACAAACTAAGAATTAATGGACTGTGAATGGAAATATTTTCACCTATAAATGTGGCAGTCAGGATCGTTGCCCGTTGATCATGTGTGCTCAATGCCTCCACAACTAACCGCGTCTAATTTGTGCTGCGGTATTTCACACGGCTACAGAATTTTATAAGCTCAATCGGACAACTGATATCTTATTATTTTAATTAATTAAAATAGACATGCTGCAACTGTCATCGTCTCTAATTCAAAAAGTTAATTTCATCGACTTTTCCATTGGTTGGCGCAAATAATCGATTTATTAGATGATTATTTAAATTACGTCAGTTTTAGAATATCGTAATAATTTAAATAATACTTAAATAGTGTTACCAGACGTTCAAATTTGAAAGTGTTAATGAACGTTGACCGCATCGAATTCCTCTACATTTTTTGCTCTTCGCGTCTCATCCGAACGTTTTGGTCCTCAAAATCTATTTTGCAAGTGCATATTTTCGTCGCCCCGGCGCCTTTGGTTTATCGTTTTCGCGTTGCGGTTATTTTCGCACTTTCCCGCAGTTGAGTAACTCGCGAAAATCTCGCTGTTACGCGCGTAACCCGTTGTATTTTTAAATCCGCGACCTACCCTTCGCTGGGCGCAGACGGGGTGTCTGCCCCCACCGCGAGCCGTCTCTGAACTTGCGGTGAGGTTAAACGCTTCTTCTAATCTATTTTTGCGCTGGTGATTTCTCAAAAATGCGATGCGCGCCTATAAATGAAGTGCGCTGACCTATTCTGTGCTGTTTGGCACTCGGAAACTCACACTCAAGTCTTGGGTTGGTTCGCAGATGTGTTAATGCTTTCCCAAGAATTTTCATACAAATCATTCCAGAGATTTTATTTTAGTCATAGGTCGCTCACGTGACCTTTACACTATGATATTAATGAACAATTAAGACTCGTAAGTTTGAATATTTGACTGTCTCCATCAAATACTGTAGCACCTTTCAATATACTGCGCTCCACTTCTTCCTAAACTTTGCTCAACTATGAGCCATTTCCATAATTAAATTGTTCGGTTCATCTGATTTGGGATCTACTTATCTTATGGCTATGTGACCAAAGAACTGGAGAATCCACTTCAGACCCAATTTCTACTGAAATTGACTTTTCTCCAACACAAAATTTATATCTCAATTTCATGTATTCGACAACTTCGTCGTTGTTATCTCTGAATTTCCGTATACTCCTACTTGAAATGAAATGTTGCTAGAAAAATTCATTACATTAGAACATGAAAAAATGTTATAGATACATTTTATCTGGGATTGTATTATATACAATCTATTCGAAACACGATATCCCCAAATGGTTTCATATAAATAGACCTTTGCTACATTGTACCGGCAAATACGCAAACACGTGTCTCAAATCCGTGGATACGTCTCAAAGTTAGCCAAAATCAATATGTCTTTAAAATATGAACATACATAGACATTTTCAATTATTACAATTATGATTTTTTTTATTTTTGACAGCATACGGCAAGGTTTTTCTGGTGAGGAAGAAAGACGGCTCTGATGCCGGTCGACTTTACGCCATGAAGATTTTAAGGAAGAGCACCATCATAGCCAAGAAAAAAACTGCCGAGCACACCAGGACCGAGAGGCAAGTTCTGGAAGCCATCAGGAAGTGTCCGTTCCTCGTCACGCTGCACTACGCCTTTCAAACGGACGCTAGATTACACCTAGTCCTTGGTGAGTAGTATACAAAATAGAATTTCAACGGGTTATTTATAGGCAACCTTTCTACCAAAGTGAATTGTGTCGTAAGCTTATTTACACCCATCAAACTATTTTAGAGTAATTTTATGAATCAATTATGTATTTTATTATCCATCAAAAAGCAATTTTATTTATTATTTATAATGTTAATAATGATTTTAACCTACCCTTAATCTGCAAAGACTATATATCTCATTATATAAACACGCAGCATTTTGCGGTCCATTTTCTGAATAGCAGCCTAAACAATCTCACTAGTCCGACAGCGGTTTGTTTTGGTGTCGTTTAAATCTTCCATATCTGCTCTGGGATTATGTTAAAACGCGAGAGGTGCTTGCTCGATTGGGAAATATAAAGGGTGTTTTTTTTAGAGGTTTGTTTTTCGAACTGACAACACATTTTACAGCGACAGCTGATTTGTGCTTAGTTTGGTTTGCCATTTCACCATAAATAGACTTACTCCAGAACAACGCTTCCAAATTGTGCAAATTTATTTCGAAAATCGTGGTTCAGTTCGTGCGCTAAATTCATTTAAGGTCGACATAAACGTCCATCCGAGAAAGTAATTTGAATAACCATAAATCGTTTTCGCACAACGCATACTCTAATTGATAATACGCATCCGCAGAGACGTCGTACAGTGCGCACTGAAGAAGTTGTTTCTGCTGTGGAGCGCAGTATTGAGGAGGAGTCGATTCGCCATCGTGCACAGCTGTGTCCATCCACTTTATGAAAGATTTTGCGGAAAGAGCTAGGTTTACGAGATCCAGCTCGTGCAAGAATTGAAGCGTCGTACGTTCAGTGAATGGTCCGAAAACGAAACTGCTCTTGATTATCACTTTCACCACAAAATGTTGCTCAGCGATGAGGCTCATTTTTGGTTGAATGGCTACGTCATCAAGCAAAATTGCCTCATTTGGAGTCAAGAAAATCCACAAACCATTATTGAGACGCCGTTACATCAACAAAAAGACACTGTTTGATGTGCTTTATGGAATCATTGCTCTATATTACTTCAAAAATGATGCCGGCCAGAACGTTACAGTCATTGTAAAGCGCTATAGATACATGAATACTGAATTTTTCGTTCCCCAATTGAATAGCATTAATGTAGAAGAACTTTGGTTTCAACAAGACGGCGGCGCAGCATGCCACACAACGTGCGCCACAATCAATTTATTGAAGGAAACATTCGATAAGCGCATAATTTCACGTAATGGGCTTGAATTGGCCTCCAAGACAGTGTGATTTAACACATTTAGATTATTCTCTGTGGAGATATGTGAAGTCACTAGTCTACGCCGATAAACCAGAGACGATGAACAACTTGGAAGCCAACATTCGCCGCGTTATTGCCAATATACGGCCCCAGCTGCTTGAAAAAGTGATCGAAAATTGAACTTCCATTAGCCCGAAATTTATTTAAACACTAATGGTATAAAATTATCTAAAGCTGTAAATGGATTAAACATGTACTGTACAGTTTAGCATAATCAATAATGCATATAAATGAAACATTATAATATAAATCTAACGATACAGCTAAAATTAAAATGTATGTAGTATTATTAAATTTTATTTTTTCATTAGATTACGTGAGCGGAGGTGAGCTGTTCACCCATCTGCATCAGAGGGAGAGGTTCACCGAGGACGAAGTCAGGATTTACATAGCCGAGATCATCTTGGCTCTCGAACAACTGCACAAGGTAAGATTGCGTCATGAGTATAACATATTTTTTAAAACTGTTCAATATCGAATCTGGCTACGTGATCCACGGAGTACTCGAATGGCTCGATAACGGTACTCTGAGCTTCCTTGCCCCGCGTAATGCGTTTATACGTTGGAAAAATGTACTGTTATCGTCGCTAATATATTATATCGTGCGTGGTGTTGTTATATCGTGTCAGATTCTAACCTGAACGCTAATTTTCTTATGGCACGTTTTATACCTATAATACATACTTACTTTCCTTACCGTGATACTGGCAAGAAGATGAACCATTTTTTTTATGCAAACAATAGTTTCAGATGTCGTAAATGCAGCTCAAAATATTGTTTCAAAAACTGCCATTATGCCAGTTAAATTGTACCTTTCAACACTTTTCATTTTCCGTTCATGACATTGCGACATTCATCTCTCAGCTCGATTCCTGTATTGAGCTACTGTCTTCGTGACCCATTCATTGTCATGGCAATGGCAACGCTAATTGTGATCTGAAGCAGCTGAAAGCGTAAAAGCAAATGGGTATAAATCAAAGGGATTCAGGAAATAAATATGAATAGTTTCATTGCGCAGTTTTGGATAGGGCTATCAACATTGAGGGTTATTTTATGCTATGGTAATCCACACTGATAGCACAAACACTCTTCTCATAAGGAAGCATAAAATATACCCCGCTGTGTTGACTTATTTCTGAACTACCATAAAATAATTTAAAGTTAAAAGAATATTTAATTCGGCTCATAATCTGGATGAGGCTTTTGGAGGCTTGCGCATTTGCTCCTTAAATGTGAAGCCATTTGTAGGGACCAACGATTGCCAGTTACAGTTTTCAAATATCATATTATCTTTTATCAAATTGACACTTCGTCTACGCGGCTAAATCGTGCGTGTGCTTTTCCTGGGTATAAAAAAATAACTAATCTGAACTGAGATTCCCACAGTAAAAAGGAACGAAATTGCGCAATAATATTGACGTTAGTACACTACACTATAAATGGTTCAAATTTGGTACAATACGGAATTATGAGCTACATATGTACTATTAGAACCGGACTTATACGAAAGTTTACAACTAGTCCGTCGATGAGAAATTAATCTCCTCGTCGACCGACATGAGAGTCAGCTGAGTTAAGATTATAACCTTTACCGAACAAAAACTTTTTCTTATTGAACCCAGTGCGGTCCAATTTATTTAATCAATGTGATGTCTGTACTTCTACTTTGATTAATCGAGTCGGCTTAGTTTATATTTTAACTTGACTTTAAGAAAGATCTAAAATTATAATTAGTTTTAGAACTTTCATTAGGTTATGATGAAAATTTATGTTTCGCAATCGTCAAATAGAGTTTCATAGACATTTTAGAGCAGCATATAATTTCACTAGCGCCTATCAGTTAAATTATATTTTCGCTAGTAGAAAATATAACTTCACTAAAAAAATTTGTAGACAACTTTAAATTCGTGTTTTTTTTTTTTTTAAAAAGTTCAGTATTTGATGAAAAATTGGATCACTTTTATATATTATATCCTTCAGCATGAACAATGTATTAATAAATATATGGTAATTGATTAGTCAACATCAACTTCATGATTCAAAATTTAATGCTCTCCAAATATATATTTTAAATATTTAGTTGAATTAAAAATAGTGATTTAATTTATTTAAAGAAGGTATATACATAAATGTAAAAAGAAAGCTTTTTAAATTGAGGACCATGGATAACTAATCACATGTCTAGGTTTTAAGCGGTTGGCACAGACTGGTCCACAAATTATTTTCAAAATCCATCGATGGATCAACAGATTCTACGACGAATTTTATTGATTTGACAATTCCAGGTAAAATATATAATGAATTATTAAATCTTTTCCCCTAATATATTGATAGAAGTGTCTCTGAGTAACTAATGAAATAAAATACTGGAAATTTTATCATCAAAAAATAGAAAATATATTACGCATGATATAAATGCCTTTGGACTGCAATGGTAAAACCATTTTGGGCATGACATACATGCCTTTGGACTTCTAAAGGTTAAAACGTCCTTCTGACGGAAGCCATCGCGAGAAGAAACAATCAGCTACGGCCGAGTCTGCTATTAGCCATGTTATCTTATGCGACAATAAATATACAATCCCATCACGCGTCTTGTCGGTTGGTCACTCACCGCCTTTCAAGTACATAAGATTAACCATATAAATCCGTACATATTTATAGTTGTTTCTTCACAACATATTCTAGTTAAAATTAGACAGGTGCCAAATAAAACTACATACATGCTAAATATATATACGCATGTATCTTGCCACGATCAACGAGTCTATAATTCAGATTTTATTTTTAACTACGATTCCTAGAATTTAAACAAAGTAGGATATTTGAGAATTTTCGTGGAAATATTAAAAATTGGATTAATGGTAGCTAATGAAGATTACATTTTTATTGAGTAATATTTAAAACTCGTATTTATGGTGAAATTATTGGTTACACCAATTCTGAAAATAGCGAGCTATTATTAGCTCATAATTCCAGAATCTAGAGTTTATAATGAAACTCAATTACTTATTCTTAGAATCTTTGTATTGATTTAGCAATGTTGTTAGGAGCTATGTGAACAATCACGATCAAGTGCGCCTTCTAGACTTGAGTTATATATGTATTAACTAATAATAAACAAAGTTTAACGAGATGATTGTGATGGCACATCAAATCTCTCGATAGCGTCAACAATCAAATTAACTTGTTTTCGCTTATGGTAATCGCGGTTAATGTGATCGAAAACCGGATTTATTTAACTAACGATCGTCGATGTTATATAATAACAGGGCCGTATCCGAAACGTTACCTAAAAAGTTTCCATTTCTTCTAATTGAAAACTCTCCCGAGAGAGAGAGGGACTTGGCATGCGATGTGGTCTGGTATTCACGGCTAAATCCTCAGTTGTGCAGTTAATTGAATTTCGATCGAATCGTGCAGTATTTAAGTACATACTGCGATGCAGTGTGTTGCTTTTGTTCTCTTCTCGACAGATATAGTGTTTAGCTTAGCAGTTGTAGTTTAGCACACCTATTTAGTTGGCTGTCATTTGGGCCAAGGTTGTCGCGACACGTCAACCGCGCCGATTTCTTCTTGGTCAACCGAAAGAGTTGCAAAACTGCGCCGGATCAACGGAACACTTTCATCACAGTGGATGCTGAAGTGCATTTGAGCAATCGCGATAACGCCCAATTAGAGAATATAGAAGATTAGATACATACCGTATGATGAGAATTGCTTCTTAGACGTCACTTGAACTCGATCTTGAACGACGTCTCAATCGGTCGAGTTTTTCTCTATTATATTAATGTTAAGGTAATTCCATGTAAGTTCACGGTTTGCCGAGAATAATCTCTCGCACTTATCTGCAAGGTTTTTGAGAAAATGTGCAGCATCATTAAGATTACACAACTAGCTTAGAACAACAACCTGCTATAGGCCATGGCCTGTTTCTTTACTTTCTTCCTGGTCATTTGAGGCTTTAAATGTTTTGAAATTTGAATCAACAATATGACTGAAATTGATTAATTTAATTCAAAAATTTATATTAAATGTTTTACAAATGCAAAAATTGTTTTTTAAATTTTCTTAAATTACATATTTTTTTGTTAATATTGATTGTATGTATGTGTTGATTCATCAGTGTGTGAACTGACTTATTTATTTAACACTTTTGGTGCCAAGCGAAATTAGGCGGTGTGTGCTAAAAATGCCAAATATTTTTTGGCAAATATAGATAATTTTATAAAAATATTTCTGAAAATTTTCATTTTTTTGTGTGGATTTTTATTTATTATAGAAAAAAAAATAATATAGATATTTTACAACTTAGTACACAAAAAGTGTTAAAAAAATAAATTTCATAATGTTACAAAGAAAAAATACACCGGCGCGGTGTATTTTAAAAAAAATTGTGTTTGAGATTAGCTTTATTTTCTGAACATACAAATATTTAAATTTATTTTTAAGAGAATATGTAGTATTATTTGATTTTTTATTATCTTAGTATAATTGTTAGCTCAATAAATGAACAGAAAATACAAATTTATGTGTGAATATGTAAATCATAACCAATTCACTTAAGAAATATATAGAACCGCATTCATTTTCATTAGATAGACATTTTTCATTCCGCAGAGATTGATATTTTATGTAAAATATTTGAACGAGGCAATGGGAAACTATTACTGTACTCAGTATTCTAGAACTATTTTACCTTTTAACTGCCGAGCCCTAAAGCTATCTAAATATTATTGTTTTACATACTCAAACATGTATGTTTTGAAATAATGCTTTCTATCATTAAAGCAAATACCATATAGTCCATTAAAATGTATCCGATTATTTCTTCAAATGACGGAAAATCCAGTATTTCTAAAAGCCTATGTAGCAAAAGCCGATAAATCGAATTTCAGCAATCAAAAGGTTATCTTCATATATCTATTATAGTAATATATATATTTTAAATAATATTTAACGTGACGAATATAATCGAAAACAAATATTTGGCAACGTTTTCATAAGAAAATATTATTTTCATAAAACAATGTCCAATGACCTCTGACTCACCCGTTATCGCTCTCATTGTCTTTTTTACTCACTAGGAAGTCACGCACGTAATCTACCTTGTTGCGACAGTTCATCAAACCGCAGTCCAAAAACAATTATACAATATATCTACGCATGCGCATGTCTTAATTGGCATAATTGTTTTCTTTCTTTGGGCGCTCCGTTTAACATGACACTTTGCTCTTTCCCCAGCTCGGAATCATCTACCGGGACATCAAGCTGGAGAACATCTTGCTGGACAGCAACGGCCACATAGTCCTGACGGACTTCGGCCTTTCAAAGGAGTTCCTGCCCCACGAGAAGAGGGCGTACAGCTTCTGCGGCACCATCGAGTACATGGCACCGGAGGTTGTGAGGACGGGCAACCACGGACACGATCATGTGAGTAATCTATTTGTTAGTATGTACTTTCGCTAGGTGTATTAGTAGCACTGTTTCAAGGTACAAAGGCAGCTCTAGAAGAACGCGTGCAGTCGAGAGTTGCATCACTGTGTCACCCTTGATTATTTAGTACGCTTAACATGCAAAGGAGGTCAATTTGAAATTCTTCATTGTTGTTTCGAGATGAACTCATCCGCTCGCGAGACGTTTGCTTGGATGTGTGCGTTCAAGTTTCAAAACTATTTTTTTTAGGAAGTGGTGCAAGAATAGTCATTTGTGTGCCGATTAAAGCTTTGTTTATAGCTTATATTTTTGGACTAGTGAGAGTGAGACTAGATTAAGATTTTATGTAATGACAACCACTGTTATCTGTGCACATTATTTGTGTATTTATGCAATTTTTTGAGCAATTAGGAAATATTTCGATTTTCAAATTTTCATATAGTCAACTTGACAATAAAAATCATGGACTTTTTTTGTGAAAGAATATTGCTAGAACTTTATTTAGAAACAGTATATCAAGCCTCGCAGCGAGATAATGTTTATTTTTCTTAAAACAATGCTTTGCTGAAAGAATCATTTCATAATTTCACACTCGAAATTATTATATTCTTGAAAAAATACAGAAATAAAGAAATCTCAATAGTCAAAAATTATCTACAATACAATAATTTATAAAAAATGCCAATATTTTTTGTTATGTTAATTTATTTCGTACTCTTTAATTTATTGGTATTATTTGTCATAGAAAACATTTACAATAATTTAAATTAAAAAAAAATATTATACAATTATAATGTTTTTTATTTATTATTTCTGGTTTTATATGTAAATATATAACTATCTGGGGTACCTTAAAACAGTGAAAGATCGACCGCCGTACATGTACGGCGATACTCTTCAATACTCTTTAATACACGTTCATTGTGTATAAATAATTGAGTCGAACCGGACTTTTTATGATTAATATTATGAATTAATTCCTCCAAATGTAAATAGAAAAGTAGTTCAATCGTTGAACCCAACACTACAATATCATCCAAAACAGACTAAAATTAAACTTAAAAAATATATTTTCTTGCCAAAAAAATAATTAATTTGCTTTATTTTATTTTTATACGATCAGCTATTATATAATTATGTTTCTTTTTTTTTTTAACAAATCAGCAGCTTTCATAATTAAAATTATCCATATGCTTTTAATTTTTAAATAAAAAATATCTAATTACCACGGAGATTTTTTCTTATAAAACCGGATGAATATTTATTAATAACTTATTTTAAACAATTGATTTTTTTTTCATTATTAATATTGAAATTTTATTTATATCCTTAAAAAAACTTACCTTTTCTTAAACCGCGTGAGCGCTGTTCCGTGTGAGCAATATTCGTATGAGCAATCGATTTGTGACCAATTTTCGTGCGAAGTTGCCATGTGAGTAATGATCACCGAATCAAAAAATCGCTACAAAAAAGTTAAACAATACCATTCATTATTCTACGTTTATGCGCGAAGTCCGGTGTTTGAGAACTATAGGTTATATTTAACAATCATCATTGTATTTCACTCTCACTACAATAAATACAAGCGATACAAAAACCTTTTGTGAGTAAAGAAATTAATTACTTTTATGGGTTAATCTAAGAAAATATAATTAATGATATAAATAAAATTGCTAAAGAAACGAAGATATATTTATATAAAATATATATTAATATAAAACGTTGATGTATATTTACCACCCTCCCTTTCTCTCTTTCGTCCCCGAAGGCTTCTCTTAATTAATCAAAACACATGCCAATATAAATTTGTAAATAGAAAAATAATGTCAAGGCAATGTATACAGTCAAGGGTGTGTTTGTTTTAAGATTAAATATTGTTATTAAATAAATAACTTTAAAATTATTGGAATTGTTATTTGCATTCTAGAGATAGTATAATCATATCTTTTTAACCTATCACACTTTTGCGTACCTCTATTCTTGCAATTTCGTATTATTATCCTGGTTGTATTATCATATATTTTCAAAACTCGGTGGTATTAGCTTTGACTTTTAGTGGATTTGTTTTGTTATCTACATTTTTTTAGTAATTTAAACTGATTTTCAACCGAGCCGCGATCGCTTCCCTTATTCTTGACCGTAGCTCCTCTTGCACGAGCCATCCAGATTCTTAACGAATTTGCCAAACACAAGGATAGTTATGAAGAGCTGGAAAAAATTATGTAGGATAGTGTTTATTTATTTTAGATGTGCATGCTTAAAATGTTTTATGGTGTAATTATTGTTTGTATAATGCCTATAATGTCGCATTGGGTAAGTCAAGTCATGATAGTTAGATTTGCAATAAAAAATATATAAAAATCATTAGACTACTTCCCAGATTTTTCTCCCAGTCTGAATACAATAGCAACTCGTATGTGCTATTTACCCCACTGTATCGAATTGGGATATCGTTTGTTGTGATATAGTGGTAAATTTACAATAATAATACTTACTAATAAATTTAACTAAATGATTTAAATTTGTTTTTAAAAATATGTTCGCTCTTCACACGCCGATTCCAATGACACACTAATCACATGTCGTTGACTCAAGTAATGATCTTGCGATCTTGGGTATCATTGTTTCATTGTACGTCTCTCGGTATACGTACACATGCACGCATACGTTAAACTGCATTTTAAAATGTAAATTTAATGAACCGCCGTGGAGAGCAAACAAGTTGTAAATTTAAAAAATGAGCAACGCAGATCAGGGGTATTGATATGGAGAACGATAGGTTGTTTGCGCGAAAACAATGCTCCCAAGTGCATTATGCTAATGATATTCGACTTTCTGGGATTTTTATTTTTATCACAAACGTATACCGCCCACTCTTACGTCCCATTAACTGCCTGGATTATATTTTTACCAAATGAAATGTTTCGCGTTTGCTACATTATCAATTTTTCGACATCTATTACATATCGTGTAGCACCCACTTTGTGAGCTTGGATGGCAAATTTTATTTTTTAAAACGCGTTATAATTTTTTTAACTCTTTAGAATCAATATTAATAGCAATTTTACAAAAAAATATGAGGAGATTATGAAAATAATTTTAAAATGCTTATTTTTCTGAAGTATGCTATTTGCAGTTTCTATGGTTCACACTGGGTTTTACAGTTGTAGGTGGTGAAAAACGCGATCGATGGTGTCACTCTGTATTTACATTCGTTGGAGAATGCGACGAAGAGCGTGCACGAATAATACACGATATGCTCACTGTTTAATTGATTAAGTATTTACTGTTTGTTTGAATTCAGGCGGGTGACGGAATGCTATTTTGTGACAATCCGTCCGGGGTCTGGCTATCAATGTTCTCCGCCACAAGTGAGCGATCTTTGCGTGACACTTGTGTAACCAAAGCGAATTGGGTCTTTGTTCAGAGTTCCACATTCCGGCTGGGTTGCCATCTCGTCGCTATCCAATCGGATTTTTCGTATGGCAACACACTCACGCGAACCTGCGTTATGAAAATGACACTCGGAGCAGTACAGTGAAAGTGTTGGCTGATGAAATTCTCAGCACCCGCATTGTACTGTCGCAGTGTGTGGTTGAAAAATGAAATTTTTACGAATGCTCGTTCTAATTTTAGCGGAAAGAGCGATATCGGTGGATATTGAATTATGTAAATTGGATTTGTGGGTGGGGATTTCTGAGAGTTTGCTTTAGTATATCTAGCGAAAAGGTCAGGGAGAAAGAAAATTCTGTAACGACATTGCTACTTATGATTCACTATAATTTTCCTCGTAAGTCATATTTTTTATGAATTTTTTAGATCATATTTTGACTTTATTGTGAAGTAAGAAAAACGATTTTAATAATAATATATTTTTTAATTGTATGACTAGTGAGTATTTGTAAATCGTAATCTAGAGTAAATACAAATTGTAAACGCATTTATTGGCTTAATTAAATTATGAAATGGATTGCTAAAGCTTTGGTTTCTTGAAGTGCATGTGCGCCGCAACCCATAGCAGTGAAGTTAGTCATTCATGTGTTCCCACTTACATTACATTGCGAGTCCTTATGTCAAATTGATGCGTCAATTCAATAAGCTTCTTAGCTAAATAAGGTCTATAGTGGCTTATTTGAAGGTTTTAAAGTGGCAATCGATTTGCTATTATGCAGTTATTTGTTGATAGTAACTTTGTAATATTAATAAGTGAGAGTTGTCAATTGGCAAAAACGCATATTTTTCAGTATCCCATTTAGCATTTTATACGCGCATGCTTATTTTAAATGTGATCTGAAATATGACCTCTTGATTCAACGTAGTTTCCCATGTGTAATCGCGGGGTATTTTATCATATAAATTTTCATTATTAAAATGCTATCTTATTCATATTAAGTCGAAGGACCGTCGTATCGTAGTAATATAATTTTATTGGCCGGTGCGTATCGAATTTCAATTTATAACTAACCATTGACGGATTTCGAACCGTATTTTTTCACAACGAACATTCCTACTTTGATAAAGCGTTCGATCAAAACCGCGTATTTTTACAGCTTTCTATTTTTGTATACAACGAGCGGCGTGCGATTCATTCGGCGCATTGTCGCGACTCAGAGGTCGTTCCAAGTTTTTCTTCTTCCAATTCAATTTTCTTTCATAATGCCCTCTGTTTGTTTATTTTTTAATTTTTATATAATTCGATGTCGCATCGTGAACGTTTTCGTTTGCGCAACGTCGACGAAAACGCTAGGATAACAACGCGAATAAGTCAAATCATTGCACGAACATCGTGCCAAGGCTAGACAAAGGCGAAGTTTCGTTTTTGGAACAAAAAATAGCTTTTTTGCCGTTTTGTTAATAATCTATCTATGTTATACGCAGTATAATAACGTTTTAGAAATTTTATTGTCAAAGGTTTGCATGGAATTATGTACAAATTTATTAACTAGTTTTCAAACAAGTAATTTTAAAAATTATTAAATTATATTTGCTGCGTAACCTGAACGGTAAAAAATAAGTATAGTTCTATAATAAAATTACATAGATTAAATAAAATTAATATAATTCTCCTTACGCGGCCTAATAAATAATGGCATTTCCCTTCGAATGCCGCAAGGACGTCTCCCCCTGGTTTTTCTTTTCTTTTTCTTTGTTTTTGTATAAACTGTATTTTATTTTATTCCTACACTAAATGGTAATTCACACAAAAAAATGAAAGTTTTCAGAAATATTATTTTTAAATATATTTATAAAACTATTTATATTTGCCAAGAAATGCTTGGCTTCATTAGCCTACACCGCCTAATTTTGCTTGGCACTAGAAGGGTTAAATCAAACTGAACTGTAGACATAAGAATCAGTGTCAAAATTTATTGGAAGTAAAAATAAGATTTGCAAAGTAAAAATGTGTTTTTCTAGAATTCAATATTGATTCCTTGCGATTCGCGTTTTCGCTTCAAGCTGCTTAAATCGCATTAGTCACATAAACAGTCGCCTCATGCGATACGAATTGACTTTAGATATGAATGTTCCTCTCGAATTCAAGTACATCGATATAACTCGATAGACCAGTGATATAGGTCAGTGACTAATACCTGAAAGCCATGGGCTCGAATCCCATATGGACCTAGTGTTTTCCAATTTATATTAAAAAAAAATATTATTATTATATAATTATATTTCCAATCATATATTTTTCAAATGTTAAAAATAAAATCATTCCGGGCCGTGCATAGTGCTATATATTTATTGGAAGCTCTTTATTATTAATAAAATATTTGTCACTGACTTACGAATTTTGCTCACTACTTACTTAGTGGTCATTGGTCGTGTTTACTTCGTTGTTACACATTAGGTTAATATATGTAATACGGAAGATTTACAATAAATAAATCAATAACGCGTGCCAAACCAGATTTACATATTTTTTTCAAAAATTTCTCACTACTCGGCCTAGTTTATCACCGCATTTTTTTATAAAAATATTATTGTTCAGAGAAAAATTTGATGCGTTTAGCTATGAATAAATATTACATTAAAAAACAAATTGAAAGGTCTATAATAATCTTCATTAATACAACATTCCTTAATATTATTTTTGAATTTAAATTACATTTGAATACTATTTTTTTATTTCGCGTTCAATTCTAGATATGTTTATTATTTAATATAGGGTTTAAATAACATTTTGGGGTTCAAATGTACCCCGCTTAGGGATAAGAAGGTTAACCTTCCAGTACCGAATTATGAAATAAAAATTCAATAAAATTATATATGTATATGTACATATACGTATTAAACAATATGGAATGCAAAATATATTGTATACAAATACAAAAATGTTTAGTTATATATCATATTTTTATGTATAATTATATTTTAAACACTAGTGTTAAACTGAAGGTTTTTATTTGTGTTTAATTAGTTAATTAATTATGCGCACGTTTTATCTGAGGTCAAAAGATAATATTATATATACATACATACATATATTGTATCAATATTAATTTTTCGTCTGTGAACTAATTATTGTGTAATAATATACATACATATATTAAAAGCTAACAAAGTAACCTCGAGTTATTTTACATTAGGATTAAGATTAATTTAAATATTGAAACAGTGACAACAGTGTAATAAAGGCTTGTGTTTCCATCTCAGAATTTTTCACTTATCTGATAAATTTATTTAAATAATTATAATATTTATTATAAAATAGGAAAAAGGAGTATTGATGCAGGAAAAAAACGTTCGTATTGCAAAGTCCGAAGTATTATAACTTTGTTTATTAAATTAATAAAAAGTGATTCATTATTATTATTATATTATAATTATAACACTGCTATAATTATAAATAGTTCTATCATAACGTTTATTATCAATAGTTTGCGGTTCAAATTTACGTATCTACGTCATTCATAACTACAAAATAAATGGTGTAATTGAAGTGTATCATTTCATTGATAATGTTATAATAATAGAGTGGTTCATTGGTAATATTACTAATCAGGGTGTGTTTCAATCCCCATTGATTTCTTATTTAGTCTATTCACTGTAAGCTTTAATAAAACTTTATCGAAACTGTCTTATGTAACAGTGAGTGTACTTGGGAATTGATAAAGATACAGCGCATTAGTTTACTGTTTTATCTATCGTTGTTTTTTTTTAGATAGAAGAAATACATTTGGCGAATCAACTTATTGCAATGATTTCGAATAAAACGTAACGCAACTCGGTGTTTGTAAAAGCACAAATTTTAGACCCTGACCATGTGCTCGTTTCGTGCTTATCTGTTTTGAGCGCGCGCAACAGCCGTGTGCCGTAAATGTTGTGTGTTATTAAATTATTACAAACATATGAGGTGTTTTTATATATACACGGTGTGTATATTGCGGTATACACACTTTAAAAAATATGTTTTTGTTATTATTATTATTATAAATCAGCATAACAGGTGAAGTGTTAACAGCGTGTATAATAATACTTCAAACAAACAATCAAACCCGGATATTGGAGACTGTTCTGTTTTGAGTCCGGTACTTTACCGATACGCTTACGATTTATTTTATATCTAAAGTATATACTTTGAGTCAAAATATCTTGCATGGGAGATCTATTGATATGTTGGAATGAAATACAATGATTTTTTAATACTATGTTTATTTTTTTCATTTAGTTTCGCATAAAAAGCAAGTGCTATCTATGTGCAGACATATAACCCTTTCAGTAGTGAGTTAATTTAACCATTCTTTAATTTGTTAGTATACACCTGGGAGTTGGTTACTTTTACGTATTTTTCCATAATTATTTTTGTTGTTATTATTTATATTGCATCTAAAGAAAAAATCAGAGTTTCTCAACTTTTAATTTTTTGTATTAATGTGTTTTAATAATTTATTTTAATATTTTTCTAATATTAAATTTCGTTAATTTATTATTTTTATATATTTTTCGGCTTTTGTTGAATTTTTTAATATATATTCAAATGCTCTCAATATTTTTTTTACAAAATTTAAATAACATATTTTTTGCTATGGTTCATTTGTCTACTCTTTAATTTATATATATGGGGTACCTCAAAATAAAATATCGACCGCCGTATAGTCCATCCAAGATGTTAGCTCTCATCATCGTTGTGTTGGAAATAAGGGTGCGTGTGCGCATGCGCGCATACATACACAGTTTTACGCGAATTTGTTTACACCGATAGGGCTGTTTTAAAGGTAGGGTGAACATACGTTGAAAATTGAATTAAAAATTATAATGTGTTATATTTTTATTATAAATTATTGCCATGTTGTGGTATTTTGTAATCAATAAAACAATTCTTGTAATATTCTATTGGTATTTTAAAAAATATTATATTGAACAGATATTCAACCTGGAGTGATACCAAAACTGCTCTCATGTTTTTGAGTTAAATATGTACATATATAAATAATCAAAATAAGTAAGAAAGTGATATTTTACACTTTCCTCGACAAATTAAATTAAAAAAGTAAAAATTAATTGCACTTGTAATTTCACATGGTCACTATTATATTTTCTCACCAATACTGTGACGATGAGCGTTCATATCTTGGACGGACTGTACATGTACGGCTATACCACTCAAAAGGGTTAACATGCCCGGTTTTATTTTCCAACAGGATAACGTTCCAAGAACACTCTTCTAAATTATACAAGGGGTTTCTGCAAATAATAGGAGAAAAAATAATAACATAAAATATGGTTTGGCCGCCAAATCGACAGATTTATATCTAATTGAGCTTTTTGGGAATGAGCTTGATCATAAAATTCGCCAGCACTCATTAAATCCCCAAAAACCCTTATGGGAATAATTTCAGAGTGGGTGGGCTAATATATCAACCACTACATTAAAAAATTTAGTTATTAAAATGCCAAGAATAGTTAAAGCCGTGTTATCTAATAAGGATAGATTTTTTGATAAAATGTTTTTTATTTTGTTATAAAAATACGTTATCTTAAGTTTAATGCTAAATATGTATTTGATCTTTCATATAATATTGTTTTTTTTTATAAATTATATTAAGAATATCAACATAAATTAGTTTACACTAATGAAGTCCAGATACATTTTCTCCAGTAGATATGTATTTCTAATAGCAAAAATACAATTTAACCGATAGGCGCTAGTGAAAATATGTGCTGCTCTAAAATGTCCATGAAATTCAATTTGACGAGCGCGAAACGTTCATTTGCTGTTCAAACCCAACATGACATAATGAAGGTTCTAAATCTATTTATAGTTTTATTATAAAGTTCTAAAACTATTTATAGTTTTAGAACTAAGTCAAATCCAAAATACAAACTAAGTTAACTCATCAGGGAAAAATAAGCGGAAGAAGAAGTATAGACAGGCGTCGCATCTTACTTACTGCTCTATAGTTTGTCTGAACTCCGTTTTAAAAATATGATAGCTGTCCTTACCGTTATTACTATAGACTTATACTAATATGAAAGTATTGGTCAAAGTATATTCAAACCGAATTTTGATCAATAGGAGGGCGCAAAAAAACAATTATCACTTCTCAGAAGTCAAAAATTCACGTCAAAAGTAATAAAATCGTGTTGGCGACGTCGCAGTGGGAACGCTCGGCAACGAGCGTTCCCACTGCGACGGCGACGGCACGATTTTATTGCTTTTGACGTAGATTTTTGACTTCTGAGAAGTGATAATTGTTTTTTTGCGCTCTCCTATTGGTCAAAATTCGGTTTAGATATGCTTCATTTACGTCGTAATATTGTTATAAAAAGTGTTTCTACTGCGACGGCACGATGTTTTTGCTTTTGATGTGTACTTAACACAAATCTGAAATGGCGTCCCTGGGATTAATTTATTTAATAGTTAATATTTTATTCATATTTACATATTATATATGTACATATACATGTTAACATAATAAAATCAGTTAGTTGATCGATTTATAGTAACATATTGTTTGATTATATAACATAAATATTTATGATAATCATAATATGTGGGCCAGAAGTCACTTTACCACTTATAAATATTTTTTGTGTGATTGTTTATTTTTGTTATTTATATTTCACGTCATAATTCTATGATACATAACATGGATTTTTTTTACCTATTAACGAAAAATATGACTACCCATTTAAATTTTCAATGACTCCATATCTACATGCAAATTGTATGGCTCTATTGCTCGGATGTCTCCAAAATCGTTCTTCACGCTTACTGACAAACACTCGGATCTTTTAAATATAACAGCAAATAAATATTGATCCATTAAATCAGGATAATGTTCTGGCTATTTGAAATGATTTTTAGATGGAATCTGGTTCTCTACTTATGCTCGTTTATGTATCAATGCTATGCTATACACGTTAAATATTTTCCTGGATACAATCTGAGCTGGACTTTCGAAACTTTTTGATAATGCCTAACCATGGCCAATATAGTTATATTTAATTAAAATGAAGTTTGTGTGCTATCTGAGAGATGCTAAGAACAATGGAGCGCTAATGTACAAAGTAAAATTTAATTCAATTATATATTTCCCAAGCTTTTAAATTTAAAATCTGAAAGAAATATAATATAATATATTACCCCCAAAAAATATTATTTCTTAAAATAGTAAAGTGACTTTTGGCCTATTGAATATATGTTTTAGTTTTGTAGTTTTTATTCCCTCCCCCTCTTCACGCCGGTTCTTATTTACCACAGGTTATTGATATCAAACCACATAAAATAGGTGAGATTTGTAAAAAAAGTCTATGGGTAAAAAATATTATTGAAACCTTTATTTTGGAAAACGGTGCTATTGATAAATATAACTGAATATTTTGTATCGGTCATAAGTAGCACACAAACACACTAACGTTGCATCGAATGCTCCGCTCTGAATACTGCCTCCACACTTATGCGTACTTGTTTCACGTAAGACACTGGGTAGGTATTGACGAAGCGTTCGACATACCCGAACTACGAAGGCACCTGCCCGTCTATTCTCGGTTTGTCAACCATGTCTACCTGCCCGGCCGTCCAGGTTTGTGAGGTACCGGAACGTAAAGCAACGGAATATCGCCGATATGCGCAGCAGTAACGGAACTCGAAATGCTCAACCGAGCGCGACGAGTAACCCACTTGCGTTTTTCGACTTCGATTTTCTCGCGCGCGATGCGTGGGAAAGTGAAAAAAAAATGAAACGCGCGATTCTGATGTGTGTGTGCAAAAAGCAAGTTATCTAATCCGAAGTTGGATAATGATCATTGCCGAAAGACGACGTGCAACGCACGTGTGTAGACACTATTGCCCACTTGTTACTACAAAAGGGTTAGTATTTTATCTATCAAGATTTGATATAGATCCATATATTTCAGGTGAAGTTTGATAGTTTGACTTATGTTAGTAATGGAATGTCACGTGAAATTTGAGTTCGATTTCGGCCCTGTCTTGTCTACGTTAATCGTAATTAGAAACGGTTTTAACGGAAGGTCCCTTGAGGCGCGCCAAGGTTTCGCGGCAACGTTGCTTTTTATCATTATTTTAACATAATCTTGTATAATTCTAGAGTATATTGATGTCATTCTGCCATTGTAAGAGCCTATCAGTGGAATCCCGCTGTAAGTCTTGGCTGTTCCGCCGCATGAACATGACATAACACCAACTGTCCCTATCTACCTTTTTTAACGGTTATTATTTATTTAAAACTAATTTAGAGCATTCCGGTAATGTTATTTTATGTTGATAGTTCGTGTCAAATATTCGCAGGGGTGATAAAACCATGTATTTGATCATGTTTCGCCTGTTTTAAACACTAATTAAATTTAATAATATTCCCTGAAAGATATATTGTGTTTAAGTATATATGCAAATTTCTTGCTCTGAAAATATCTGTGATAATTCGAATTGTCTTAAATTGTTTTTATAATTAACGCAACACTAATTTAGTGTTGTATGTTTTTATTAGGTACAGTCGATTCAGCTTTATTGGACCACTGGTTTATCGGGACAGTCGGTTATTTGGGCCAAATCCCAAGGAACAGAAACCAAATAAGGGAACTAATAGTAATTTACTTCGGCTATCTGGGACACCATTCCGTTTAATTAAAATCCGGAATTGCCCCCCCCCCTCCCCCGATTGAATTTGGCTAGAAAAATGCATGGCAGTTAATTAATTACTATGAATCTTTATGTAATAGAAATATTAAAAATAGCTGAAATGACCTGATTCTAATTCAGACATTCTTATCTCTCAAAGAAAATTTAAAAATAAGTCTTGAACCTATCACGAAAGTATTTTTTAAAGTATGTCATTTCAGTGAAACCATATCGGAATACATTTTCACCAGTAGATATATATTTTTATCAGTGAAAATATAATTTACGTGGCTGATGCTAGTAATATTATATGATTTCAACTTTTCCATATGTAGTAATATATTTATTTACATGTGATGTAAATTTTTTACCGTGAATGTGTATTTTTCTGTGAAGTTATATTTTCATTAGTGAAGTCCAAATACATTTTCACCAGTAGATATATGTTTCTACAAGTGAAAATATAATTTAACTGATATGTGCTAGTGAAATTATATGCTGCTTTATAATATCTATGAAACTCAATTTGACAGTTGCGAAATGTACATTTGCTGTTCAAACCCAAACCTAAGCTACACGATTTTTTATGTATTTATTTACGTAATTCCGCATGAGTAAGAAATAACTCACTATGCTGGGACAATTTGATACATTAAAATTGTAAATTTAATACGTAAACATTTATAAAATATTAAGTACACTTAATATATTTATTATTCAATTTTAAAAGAATAAATAAAAAATTAGATGCGACTGCTCTGACATGATTTTATTGCTTTTGACGTGGATTTTTGACTTCTGAGAAGGGATAATTGTTTTTTGCGCTCTCCTATTGGTCAAAATTCGGTTTAGATATGCCTTATTCTCACTTGTTGCAAGTCGTAATGTTGTTATAAAAAGCCTTAATATGAATACTAGATAACTAAGCGTTTTAACTGCGACAGTGACGGCACGATTTTATTGTTTTTGACGTGGACTCTAATCAAGGACCCCCTTGAATTTGGCCAGAAAAATGCGTGTCATTTAATGAAATACAAACTATGAATCTTATTGAAATGGAAATATTCAAAAAACGACCACAGACTGGCAAATTTTTGCTCCCTCCTGGAAACAGCGGAAATGACGTTCCTGAACACAAGACAGAGTACAATTTATCGATGAATTCTTGCAGGAATATTTTATTATAGTTTCAATGTATAAAATACATACATTATTTTCATGTGTATTTTTTTTATTGGTATTAATTTTTTTTTCATATTCACATGCATACCTACTTAATAATTACATATTATTTTTCTGCAATTGAATATTTTTTTTCAATAATTTAATAAAGTTTAAAAAATAATTTTACCATAAATTTCGTTTATTAGACGCAGCCAAAATGTATGGGGTCCAATGTGTCCCGATTAAGCGGAATTGTCTGTGTATAATGTATATATGTATATTCTGTCTAATCTTTATATGTTGAATTATATTATTCATCCTTAGCTTACTTAAATTTTCACCATACATTTATTCATAAATTGGTTATGAGTTATGATCTTGGTTAGGTTCTATCGCAAACTAGGTCAAACTATATTTCAATATATAATAACAATATTTCAAATATCATGCAACTGTTCGATGCCACCAGTCGTTAAAACTTAACCGTTTTTTAACTGTGCGTACCACTTTACATAGTATAGTACATTTTCAATCTGTAAGCTTCCATTAATCCGTTAAATATTTCAACTCGACCTTACAGTTAAATCTCTTTTAACTATACACTTTCAAAACGTGCTTGAAATACCAAATTCAACATCCGAATTTTTTCGAAAAATTAATTATTTCAAACGTTGCTATATAGTATATAACAATGCAAGATTACGCGAACCGAGAATCTAACCAATTAATTAGGCACCTTCAACGATTGTCCCGTATCACGTGTGATCGATCAATTAGGCGTGCATTTTGAGATAATTGACCGCTGAAATCCACCGTGCGAACGTTAACCGTTTAAACGTCGGACTTCTGTGGTCACACTCGATTAGGCTATTGGCTGAGTAATGCCCACTCCTGACCCAGCAAGCATATCTGGATTACTGAATGTAATCCTTGAGTGACTCAATTATTGTACCTGCCGATCTGTTATGCACCAACGAGTTCGTTATTCGCAGTTACGTTATTTTTTTGCTAACAAACTGCGATGCTGATGACGCGGTGACTCATTCATAATAGGACTGTTGACAAAATTGAAAATATGTTTTTTTCAGTTATTTTATTGACAAACATAAACTGCGTGATACTTTTTGTTAAACATGTTATTTGTGGTTCGGCTCCATTAACTATTTTCTAACTTTTTTCGATAGGTTATTCTCAGGGTATTAATTCTACATTCAAGTCAACGAATCCGCAAGATTACTAATTTCAATATCATGCGTCGTCATCTGTCATTGTATTGTATATGATTTACCCAGTATCTATTACACAGTAAGCTTACAAAGAAATATATTACAATGTAGTAGTTTACTTTTTGCATTTTTATTATTGCATCTTTGATTGATGCTATGCTTATGATTTTGTGTCATAAAATTTACAACGAGAGAAGCACTCATCTCTCAAATCAATTCATGTCATGTTGAGTGACTAATTTATTGTTATAGTAAAGTCAATGCTAAAACCAAAAATATTACCATATTTAAATGCAATTCATTCACAGCCCGAATCCAAATTCATCAGCAGCATAATATGGCTATCAACCTTGTCAGTTAGTTTACGTTGTGGTAATTCAATATCTCAATAGCTGATTACTTTATTTCGTCCATTATCGTCTCAATTGAATAAAATAAACATGCTGCAACTTGCATTATCTCTAGCATCGAGAAGTTAATTTCCTCGACTTTTATATTTTAAAATGATTTAATTAAAATAATGTGCTTAGAAAGCCTGCTAGCGTGGAATTGCTTTTTTCCTGTAAAAATAATAGACATTAACGCAATATTAAAATAAAGGATTGGCTAACGTGGATTATCTTTATGCTTTTTTTATCCAAGCAATGTGCTTATTTTTTTAAATTCATATAATTGTTTTGCGGTTTTTTATCATGTTCGTTAATGGGTTTTGGCCCAATCAAAGTTTATCTTCATGAGCTACGCAGCGCCAGTTACAGTAACGCTGTAGCTCTTTCTACCCTCGGGCTAATTTAGTTAACCGCTTTGCAGGCTTCGTGTCGTCCGTGCGGGATGGATGTCCGGCTAGCTTTGCATTTTAATTTATTTGATGGCGCTATCTAGATATTATATGTCTTTGATACAATAAGTCGTTTGTTAATTGAATGTAATTTTAAAGAGAGCAATAAATCATTTGCAGTGGCAACTGCACATGCGCATCCCTCATGTCGATGCATGAAAATTTTCAAAAATCATACTAATGTCATGAGTCACTATAATTGTATTTCTATAAAAGTAATATTTTATGCAACTTTCCATTACATCATGATATAAGTGAACTAGTTTCAACGAGTTGTAGGAAGCTGTAGGAACAAATTCGCGTGTGAATTGTCATTTAGTTCGCTTCGGTCGTTTGCTAGGTGTGCTTCTGAAAAATGTGATCATTTTTAAGTTAAACGAGCAATAACTTCATTCTTATCTTATCATCAAGAGTTCAAAACGAGTAAAATAAAGATCATCTTACAAATAGAAGACGTTAACTATTTTGTGATTGTGAATGGATTATCTAGAGACATCATTTCAGCTCAATGGTGGTTTTTTGTATTTCGATTTCATTAAGATTCATAGTATTTCATTAAGTGACATGTATTTTTATGGCTAAATTTAAGAGGGAACAAATGCCTCCACCTGCCCCTCCCCTCACCCAAATGAATCCACGTCAGAAGCAATAAAATCGTGCCGTCGCTCGCTGAATTAATTAATTTATAATAATACCACAATTTTATGTAATATTTAATATTATTTATTATTGTTGTATTTAATGATTATTAAATAAATTCATTTAATTTTTTTAAATTAAATATATTAATTTATTAATTATTAAAAGTAAATAATTTAAATGTAGTTGAATCTAAAAAACAACGGTGCCGACACGATTTTATTGCTTTTGACGTGGATTTTTGACTTCTGAGAAGTGATAATTATTTTTGCACTCTCTTATTGATCAAAATTCGGATTGAATACACTTCAACCAGTACTATTATATCAGAAGTCAATAAGCTAAGGATAACTATAATATTTTTAAAACATAGTGTAATATCATAATTGCTTGTGTTAGACCTAATTGTACGATTAAATATAATTTTTAGAAAAGTGAATTATCAGCAAATAATATTTATAATCATGTAGAATTGGCCGGGTGATTCAATTCGAATTTCGAATCGTAAATCAAACAGCTGTCAATAATCACACTTGTTCAAAATATCAAATGTATGGACGTTTGCCGTTTTCCAGTGAGGGTAAAAGTTGGCCAGTCGGCAATCGTTTTTTTTAATATTTAGATTTCATGAATATTCGTAGTATTTTTCATTAAAGTTCAGTCTATCCCTTCTCAGAAGTCAAAATTATTGATCAAAATTCGATTTAAATATAATTTGATCAGCCCTCTTTTATTAGAAGTTTATAGTAATATCGGTAAGATTTATTATCATATTTGTAAAACATAGTATCATATCAAAGTGCAGAAAAAATATGGAGCAATATGCGAGATGTGACGTCTGTCAGAATTACTTCTTCCGCTTATTTCCTCCTGATAGTTGAGTTGGCTTAGTTTGTATTTTGGACTTGACCTAATGAAAGTTCTAAAACTATAATTAGAAGTTGGGTTTGGTTAATTCGTGTAGGTTAAGTTTGGGTTTGAACAGCAAATGGACGTTTCGCAACTGTCAAATTAAGTTTCATAGACATTTTAAAGCAAATATTTTCGCTTATAGAAATATCTATTGGTGAATATGTATTTAAACTTCACTAGTAAAAATATAACTTCATTGAAAAATAGACATTCACTGTAACAGTTATACGACGCATGTATATAAATAATGATAAGTGTGTACTAAATGTATACATTACTACTTACGAAAAAGTTGAAATCAATTTGACTAGCACCTGCCAGAGAAATTATTTTTGCACTGTTAATGATATATATCTACCAGTGAATATGTATTCCGATATTTTTGGGATAAATTCGAGACTTTTTTTTAGTTTTTCTGTGAGGGATAACCCAAACAGCACGCTAATGCATAATACAAGTAAAGATTAGACAGATTTGCAATAGGAGTTACCGTATTTTTATTTGTCTGATTAGGCATCTAGTGAATAGTATCGAAAACTTTTCTGCCCTTTTAAATACATTTTTTTTAGAAACTCCATCTGTAAAACCATATTTATCTTAACTATTTTGTAACCAAAATTCTTCGGATAAGGTTGATTTAGCAGTCAATAATGTATGACCCTTGTGTTTGATATTTATATTGGGTGCGATTTAATAGGGAATTATTTTAATAGATATGTGCATTTAAATAAATACTTTGAAAAGGATTCATAAGGTGTTCATTGTACTGACCAATGCTCTCTTATTACCGTTAGCTAATCTGTCTAACAGTAATGCACAAATAATTTGTTTTATGGAACAATTATTTTATATATTGCTCATTCATTTTTTTTTAATTTTACATAGCTAGCTTAGAAATAAAAAAAAAATTAAACTAAAATTATAAAGATTTAAAAATATGTCGTTCTCGTCTTATCGGTAATCTTATGAAGTGAAGGTCTAAGTAGCACCGAACGTATCTTTTGTTCGGCTTATGCAGGTAGTGCCTTTTTACAAGTGATGTAGAAAAAACTTGATCTTAGAAAGTTATGCATCAATAATTAGTTTAATAGGGTTTAGCAAGTCCTTGCGATACATCTTGTGGAGTTTCCGAGAGATGCCTTCAAATCTCCAAGTATGGTGTGCAGAGGAAAGATTCGGAAATTGCGTTTGTACAATGTTAGTTTCGCCACAAAGCCTTCGTTTTGATTAAATTACGCTCATCTATTTGTAGCTATAATTTTTTTTTCCTAAACCTTTCTATATAAATTTGTCAATGTCTATGTCACATTTAAACTAATATTTTCAAATGACATACAACGAGTCGAATAGACTATAAAGCTGTCCAAACAATCTATCATTGAGTAAATGGCCTTTGATTTTGTTAACTACTGTTGTTATAAATTGTAATGAGCGATGCGATTTTGCCAATAAATGTTGTCTATGAATCACATGATTTGTAACGAATGCATTTGGCACCAACTTATTTAGTATATTCTTATTGTCTACTCGATATCCCCTGCTGCTTTTGGTGCCAGAATTACCCTCACATATTCCTTCAACCCCCACTTTGATAATCAGAATAAAAGCGATAAATGCACTTATTCAGAGACTTGCTGCTCATAGGGAAAGTATCTTACCATCCCTTCTGGAAACATAATCTTTAAAATAATTCATCTCGCATGACGTACAAGTTCCGTAATCTTGTGCACACGACGTGATTGTTTTAATTCAGTCGGGGGTGTTGCGGCTCAGTGGCTCCTTGAAGGATCCGTCACCGCCCACGTACATCAGCTGACTGACGCACCGTCCGCTGTGACGTACGGGCACATTTCGGTTTGGATATCCCACGCGTATCGGCGGAACGACATAGCGCCGACGCACGGTGACGTCACGCCTGCATCCGTGACGTCACCGGCCGTCAAAGCTGCGCGGTCGGGGCAGTGACGCGTCGAAGCGGACCAAGGTCGCGTCCTCGGCCCGGCGGAAAGCGAGGAAATTGAAAATGCGGCGAGAAGAAGCTGTGGAAGAGGAGCGGCGATAAGTGGAATAATGTCGCGGTGGAAGTTTTAGTTTTCACCTACGGCCACGGCGGTGGCGCGCGCCCGAAAGTAGGTCAGTGGGTCGCGCGGCCGACCGACCTTTGTAGCGTGCGAGAACGAAAAACCGACGATGCTGACCCAAAACCGCGGATCCTTCTCTCTCTCTGTGTATGCGTGTTGTTTTATGGAAATTGCTAGATTAAAAGAAAACAAAATAAAAAATAATAATAATAAGGAAGAACGAGCATTACCGACAGTGTCTGTGACGTCATATTTTTGCACTAGATAATACTCTGAAGGTATGCTATCATACACAAGAACAGGATTACTCAATATATTTGAGCTATTGTATGAATAAACATATTATACAAATCTACTGATCATAGCTGTACTTAAAACATTTTCTGTAAGTATGGTTAGTTCATCGGTTACAATTTTTAGATGCTATCCAGTATCGTAATGATAACTTAACTCTAGAGGTCCAATGTTTCAATCCGGTCCAACGATATTGGGTATATATAAAACAAAACCTATGTCACTTACTAACAAAAATCGTAAAATTTTATTTAGTATGGTACTCACTATCACAATAAAAAGTTTCAAATGCACGTGAACGGTTCTTCTTAATCCACGCCCTTCTTTTCATCTCACTGTCAGTGACTCAACGTCTTGAGTGCTTAGAGCAGTATCTTCCTCTGATATTCTTATAAATTATTCTTACATATATTTATGAATAATGCTCATCTACAACCGGCGTTTTTAACGAAAAATCTAAAAACATTTTTAAGTTTATAACAACATTTTTCCTCGTACTATTTTTATGTATGGAAATTTGCTGTTAAATTGAATTTTAACGAAGTCGTAAAAAGGGACACGAAAGGGTGCTAAAGTTACATATATTCTAATTTTACTGGGCTCTAACGTTCCTGGTTGTCATAATTTCATTACTTGGCAAGTCCAGACTTGTCGGTGTAATCCTAATAATGTAAACAAATCTCAACATGAATTGTCCTACTTTCAATCGGTGTTTGTGGTGCAATTAAAACAAAAGCTTATTCAGCGACTTAATTATTGATTATGAATTAAGTAACGTTGTAATTTCTGTGCTTGTATTAGTAAGAGCATACCATTTGGTATCAAAAAGATCCCTACCACTTATATATAAATACAGTAAAGAATCTAAAACCTATTAACATAACCCTTAGCGCTCCGGTGATGTATACTCAGTGTACATGTAAAAATAGTAGTTCACTTTTTTGAAAAAAAATATGTATCGAAAATCAAATTTAGCAAATATGCAAGATTATGAAAATAAGGAATTTATGAAACCATATAGAAATACCATTACAGTTTATTGCAAATTTGCAACATCATGAAACAAAGAGTTAAAATCAAAACAATTCAATAAGTGCTGAAAACGAGTAAATGCGTTGGACATCGCAATTATTCAGCTCAAATGCATCAAATTAACGCACAAAATATTTTTTTCAAAATTAATTTGCGACATTAATGAATTGATACCTGATTTTGTTGACAGAATATTTTTGTTACTTCCGATATTAACGTATATGTTGTAATTTTATAATTGAATATGTAAGTGCATATATAAAATATGACGTTTTATTGATATATTCACATAATAAGGTTACATGTACATTCGGTTTACATCACAGTTAATGAAATTAATAAAGTAATAGAGGTTAAAAAATATAAAAAATAGAACATCCCACTATGATGGCTATTCTTAGACCATTGCTAAATAAATTTGGCTCGTATTTTTCGGGTCAGAATTTTAATACGATTGTGGTCAGAATATAAGCGGCCAGAAAAAATATTAGATGGTCTGAATCTATATTAAATGGTTAGAATTTAAATTAGACTGGACAGAATTTATATTAAATGGTAAGAAATATTTTGACAGATAGTCAGAATATTTTTTTTTACATTTGGCAATAGTGTTATCGTATTGTGTTGTTGTTGCTGTAACGCTGAAGATTGCTACAACTGGTTGATCCTTCATTCGCATATCGGCAAAATCAATTTATTAATTTAAATTTTTTATACAATTTTTTAGTGTACGCAATAGTAAAATAATTTGACTTGTATTTATACCTTCGCGTCTTACATACAATAAAATAGACTCGTTGAGAGCTATTCATGGGGTGTTCAATGTTCTGACCAACGCTCGCTCGCTACCGCTCGCTCGTATCTACCTGTCTAACAGCTTAGGTGCGAGCGAGATATTTTATAAGATATTTCTAAAATAAATAATTTATCGCCTATTTTATATGTTATATTTTTTAATTCACATTTTCGTCCTATATTTTTATTTTGACCATATGCTATTATTATTCTAACCATTTGACATTTATTCTAACCCAGAATAATTTATTATAACCATTGTTTTAATTCTATATTTTTATTTTGACCTAATGCTTATTTTATTTTAACCATTTGCTATTTATTCTGAACCAGAAAAATATAATTCTGACATAGATCTGATTTTTATTCTGATCGAAAATTGATTTAAATTCTAACCATCTAATTTGTTGCCAATAAATTTGAAGCATACAGCGTTGACATGCAGTTTTAATAAATCTATAGAACAATCTGGATCGTTACATCCAGTATGTGTAATACATACTATTAGGTGAGAATCATTTTCCGAGCTTGAAAATAATGTGGACCACGGGGGCTGTGATCATATAATTAAATTAACGGGAAAACAGACTTTTGGCATTGCATGGGGGCTTGAAAAATGTTTTCTTGTAAGACAATTAACTGATCAAAATTAGTCATACAACATGATTATGTTTTCTCAGCAGTAAGAAATGCCACTTATCAATTTACTTTTTCCCCCTAATAATTTTCATCTTGGGAAGTCAAATTCTGATCGTAGCAGTACTGGAAGTTTGATAGAAAATATATTGCGAATAAAAATGTAGTGATGAAAGTATAATGTTTGAAGAAACAGTGTCGATTTTTATATATTGTTAGCACTTTCTAAATTTAAAGATTGAGAAATATCTACTTTCTTGCTAAAAATGAAAAAAAAATTAGCAATGACTGCGAATAACTTAAATATAACTATTGAGTAACAATAAATTGAATAAATGAAACAATGTACATTTTCCATAAAATCCATAGTTTGAAACCAGCTGAAGAAACCTAGTCCTTGATCTAGTTTCGCAGTCCGTCTTTACGTTATGAATTATTATGGCATATACACCTTTGTTCCATTATGTATTATGTACATTTATATAAAACAATAACCCACTAATTTTCTCAGTAGATCCGGATTTAATCATTATTAAGCACTGCTATTTTTCTGTGTCAGCACTAATTGTGTATGTACACATACCAGTTTTCCATCCGATCCTACTCAAGGAGCGATTCAAATCAACTATCTTATCTAAGCACCCGTATGCTAATAAAAAAATATGAATATGCACGACGTTGCTATTTTTCAAACGCTCGATATAGTTGTATCATAACGTTACATACACACGTTGGCAAAACTAGAGTTTCACTTTCAACGGTCGTCACGAATATTGCGTTGCCGAATCTAGAAACGGAGCTTTGGAACTTAAGGCTGATCTGCTCAACCTATTGATCCCGGAAAACGTTTCCTGCGTCACGTTTTCCGATGTGACGAAAATCCCTACTGTCATCACGTTTCACGGTCACGTGGTGCATCGCTGGGATCACGTGGTTACGTGACGTAGCTCACGGTTACTGTATGCGCGTTGGTTATGTTCGGTTGTATAATCGCGATTATGTTGCTGCAACGATTTAGGTCAGGTGGCTGTTGGTCAGAAGGTCATGGACTGAGATGCAGCGTACGCGTGTCGAACCTACTACACTCTCTGGAAATGCTTCCCTAGAATTCTAGACATTCCTCACTTGTACCGTGCAATCTTTCTACAGAACATACCAAAGGTTCAGAGTCTTCTACGATGTAAAATTTTATATTTATAAGTACAATGAACTTCATTAATGACACCTGAGTTTACTTAATAGATTTGAGCGATACAATCAATGCTACTTATATTATTGTATAATGTAGTTATTAGAGAATGCATGTTAGCCGACTGGTTTTGCACGAATGCTAACTGTTGGCTATATTTAAACTTTCATTCTGTCTTTGCTAAAAGAAAAAATGATCCAAGAATTTTCAGGTCTAAACAAGACTTGAATTGATAAAGTGGTCTTTCAAAATAGTTCTGTTTCAATACATAAGTATTAAAAAAACATTAAAATGATATTAAGGAATAATGCCATATTTTTCGTTTATGTTTATGATAGTTCGAGTGATTTTTCGCTTCGCGACTTTACTAAGCATCACATACATTTAATGGATCCGCACAACAAATATATTATCGACGACTATTCAACCACCTGCATAATTCGCTATAATTTAGAGGTTCATCTAAAGACCGTTGTGACAAAACGTACAGATAAACTAAGACAATAGAAAGAGATCTTGAGGCCAAATAATTGTGTTAATTGGATCATTTAATAGCACACCCGTCCCGAGACTCACAAGTACCCCTAAAACTGGAAAGGATGTGCGATTGACAATGCGTTCTACCATTCTCATTTCTATTGTCCTTACCCCTTGGTTAACGATCACCGGAGTGGCTATCTTAACCGTTTATAATTTAAGGCGTAAACACTTCGTGAGTGTGTCCAAGAAGCGATGCAATTGCCCCACAAATATCCTTATCTGTGATACGCCAAAGCTGCCTCGAACCAGGATTATAAAATATGTGACAGTACTAGACACATCAGCGGATCATACATAACGGCCAGGGACGTCATTTCAGCTTTTTCCAAGGGGGGCATAAATTGGCCAGTCAGTGGTCGTTCTTTTAATATTTCGATTTGATTAAAATTCTAAGTATTTCTTTAAATGACATGCATTTTTAGTAGGAATATATATCTACTGGTGAAACTGTATTTGGACTTCACTAGTAAAAATATAACTTCACCGAAAAATACACATTCTCTAGAACATTTATACGTTATATAATTATATGTATGTAAATGTATATATTTATTGGTGAAAATGTATTCCGATATACTTTCCCTGAAATAACATATTTTCGGGATAGATTCCAGAATGTTTTTTTAGATTTTCTTTGAGGAAAAACCCGAGAGTTTATAGTTTAGAATCAGGGAATTTTTCCAGGAGGGAAACAAAATTGTCTAGTTGGACAGTCAGTGGTCGTTTTTTTAACATTTCGATTACATTAAAAATCATAGTACTTCATTAAATGACATACATTTTTCTGGCCAAATTCAAGGGCAAATGCTTTCCAAATGACATCCCTGATTGCGCCAGATCACAGTCGACAATAATTCAACTCGACACTGACAAAGACACTTCGACTTTCATGGCCTGCCATTTCAACTTCTAGATATGTCGGTAATTTATATAATTTTGTAAAATAAACTGTTACCAGCTTTTCCGCGTCTATTTTAGCTGCAAAGTCACACCCCTTTGGCCTCAAAACCTGAAAGTGGTGACCCCGACGTGATTCAGACAGCGAAAGTGTTTACATTCTGATGTGATACACAACCCGAAACAACTATGATTATAAATAGTTTAATTATTTTGTTTATTTGGAAATTGTTCGAGAATTCACCCCAAGTAATTAACTGTAGAGTAATCATAATTATTTATAACGATATTTAATTAGGTCAATTTATTTTATGATGCGTATTAATATGTTAAAATTTCACTAGATAAATAATAAACGTTGATATATAACACAGCGTACCTTCCCACCTACACTAATAAGCATATTAAAAATTTCTTAAATAAGATACTTAGTGTTTTTCTTATGTTTTTACAATATAAGAGGAACGATGGGTTCTTGAAGTTAGGCAACTCTCCCTAATGCCATACATTGTGTCTTCTTCTAAATTCACCTTCACACGCACAGTCGTCACTGAGACTAATCTAAATATATACAACACGCTCTTGAGTGATTTTAAAACGTTTCAGCACATTTGTTAGTGTTGCGATATTGTCCCAATCGATCATCATTACTTGGTTTTCCATATGTCACCAAATTAAGGTCAAGTTTTGATTTTTTCATTAATAGCTCTAGATTTTTCTACGCGAATTGAAAGGGCTATTTTTAGCTACTGCTTTTCATATTGTCCTTATTTTCTTTATTTTACTTAAAGAAACAATCATTATTCTCGATTATGGTTTCATACATTTTCAGTGACTATATACAAATATTTAGTCGAGATTGTAACCTTATTTTTAAATTAGCTAGCGGATTTTGAACTTTTTTTTTGCCAATCAAAGCTCGGTTGCTCCACTGGCACCGTTTGGAGCGTTTAATGAAATTTTTATACACGTACATACAAACAATGTGTAATAGCCATGTTCCGCTTTAGGTTTCGAATTGACGCTTGCGTCGTGAATCGACGCCCTTAACCCAGTTCCGTTACACTTGACACAGAATCTGTGTGCGAACGTGATCGAAGCGTAATACAAGGGTTGCTGTGGGTGTGTGCATAGGGTAGCTTTTAATGAACGCACGGGAAAATTATATAGCTTTTCAGTTTAATGACTGTGCCGGGAGGTACTTATAATGATGATTACATAGTTGCTTGGGAACGTATGCACATGTATAGAAATGCGCATTGTTGAATGCCACTGAAAATTCAGTCTTCATAATATTATGCACAAATACATATGTGAAGACTCCAAGGCAAGAATATGTTAACTGTCAATTAGAATATACATTGACTAAGTTTCATGGGCTCTTTTAAATGAACATTATTTAAAAATATATCTACACTATTCGAAGAGAGACAAATATTGATAGAATATACAGCAACTTCTTTGTTTTTAAGAGTTGGTTCTGTAAGTACTCTTGTGATTTTTTAATCTTATATTTCTTAAATCTGTGTAATAATTTGTTAATACATGAATTTATTCATATTAAATCTGTCGGGGATCACCCATTGAGTGTTAAAAGTATAAAAAAACTAATTGTTGTACAATTTAGTTATTTTCGATTTGTTTTTCTTGTTGGCATTATGCAAGCGCACGTGACGATCGCCTATTTGGTTGGGTTAGAAGCACTCAAATAACCCGTTATTATCTTCATAATCTATATAGTTATATACAATACAGATACAAATGATACAGTCGGTGTTTAAACAATGCAATGAAATGCGCCTACAAGTGCTTATTTACATCATTGCCATATCACTTTTTAAATAACGATTATTACGCAAAATATTCTTATTCCATAGTTAACAGACAATAACATGTCTGTTTCCGCCCGAATCATTGTATTGGCCAGAAGAGCGAAGAACCTCCCCTAACTCTGAAAGGGAATATCAGGAAAATCTCTTTCTTTTTCTTTCGAATGAGTTTCGAATGAATCAAGCAGTCCCTTGTGCATGTTCAGTTAAACAAGTTTGACGTAGAAAACCCCCTTCAATACGTTTTAATTATTATTTATTTTTCATATTGTCTAGTATACAGTCTATTTTTAATTGGTAATAGAAAAAATAACATTGCATTATTTTCCAATGAAAAAATTTTTTTTTTAAAAAAACATACATTTCACGCAAATTTTTCAAATACGTAAATATTTCAATTTAATTATTAGGACTTACTAATTGCTAATATTTAGCACCTATGTTTAATGAAGCATATTCCGTGATCTATCTGTGTAAAAATATGTCTGAATGAAGATAAAAATGTACAAATAGTAGAAAAATGTCGTGTATGTCGTGTATGCAATACCACTTTTTGTTTTCACTTCGCCAGCCATCCCTATCATAAGAAACGCGGCGCTGTTATTTCTCTATTGCATAGTAGATTTACCGAGAAACGCTAGGTACTGTTAGACTTGCTTGAAATAAAGCAAATGTATTCCTTTTATGTCATACAAAAATATCGAACATGCTAAATTAAATTTAAAAATTTGCACCAAAATATCTGCCGGAGGGATTTTTCGCATAGGTGAGGTGGGCCGATATTTAGACCCTCTAGGACTAAAAGGGATAATATTATTCATCTTTGACTTAAGTTAATTCCTTACAATGAGCATAATTTTCGCTGATGTCATCTGATCTAAGAGTATATCGCTTGTGATGAAAATATTCTCATTTTAATCGCGATTCTTAAAATTTGTTTTATGTAAAATATTACTCTTATTAACTGTATTGCCGATTAGGTTAGTTTTCCCTTTATTTTTCAACAGTTGATGATACTTGTTTAATAGTACACAAAACACGTTTTTGCTCTCAGTGGTTTTATTTATTGCAATCAAATGTCAATTTTTTTCAAAGGTTCAAGTTGCTTTTTATACTAGAATTATATTTATCAAGTTAGCCTTTATTGCAATTAAATAGGTGTATATTTTTATATAGAAATTGGTGCACATACGTCGGGGAACGTATATTTGCGTCGTTCGTTATATGCTACTTGAATTATCATAAAAATTTAATTTTAATTTAAAAAACTAGTTTTTAATGCGGTTTTATTTCTAAATAAACTATGTTTCTCTTAAATGAATTATTTTTTATATGTTGAGAAACTGTGATAAATAAAAGATCATCTATCAATCGATTTTATCGATTTTTTATTATGGCGCAGGATTCTAGAATCGCCTGCGCACTTTAGGAGTGTTTGCAAAATCCTCTAAAATTTACAGGGGCCATTTTGTTTTTTAATGAATATTAATCGCAAGGGGGACGCGCGTTAAAACAACAACCCTCTCGTGTTCGCGAGCCCGAGATTAATTTGTTTGCCCGTTTGATTAGGTTATGTTCCGGCTCTCCTGCGATGAGTAACATTGTAATTCGAAAAGTAAAAAATAATGAAATAGACGCATTTTCATAGGTCATGGGCGTAATTCGATCTCGTTGCGAAAGGAAACTATGGCCGCTGTTTGTAGTACAGTTATGTTTTCGTCCGCCTACACTTTCTTCGAGAATTCCGTTCGAGTTCTCGAGTGTACAGTTAGCACCGCTGCGGAAGCGCTTAGCAACAGGGTGCGAGCGGGATAGACGTAGCCGGTTCGCGAGCGAAAATTCCTCATTACGTCTCTCTCGCGCCCGTTCCGCTCCGTCCAGTGAAAGTGTTCGCGACGAGTGCGAGCGAGACGGCTTTAGCACCATCCGTCTCTTTCTCGCAATTCAAATTTGTGATTTGATAATACATAGGTAGTAATAAATAAATCAAATTTTATTGTTTTTTTTTCACGCTTTCGTACTGAAATGGTATTTAGGTGCAGATAAATAGCATCATATATTTAATCCTAATTAATTTAATTAATAATTATAAACAAGTCAATATTTGCTTTTTGATAATTTATTTATTACTTTAATCTAGACATTTGACATAAATTGAAAATAATTTGCACTTTATCTATTTATACAGACACTGTTTGTTTTTGATAAAATAAGAGTGCCATAACAATTCGATTTAGTAGCTCGCATTTCCGTGTCCAATTAGTCTTCAAGCTTTTATTTGTCACTTTGTATATGTCTTTAGTTTTAGTTTCACGTTCAATGTTCTCATATCCATATATATTATTAATATTATAACACACATGACATAAATAGTGTTGTATTATCGCATTTTACTAACTTTCTCTAAATATTCATACGTGCGGCTCATCGGTTTCGTTTTTGTCGCGGACGCGCGTCGACTTTCAAATTCACACGAGCTTCGAATCATTCATAGAAGTTGTGCAATGTCATCGCATCATCATATCATATATCGGATGGAACATCTGAAAATCTATCGGTCAAAGTTTCATGCCGGATAAAGATTATTCGCTGATCGGACTTATGTTATATGTCGTTTCGTAATTTTAACTTTTTATTTCACCTCGTCACGTATTACGGATTTTCGGGGCCGAAGACTTTCGAACGGTATACGGACGGCCGTACACAATTTCTTTTTCCCGTTCAAACGCGTTTCCGTCTCTGTCCGTTTACCGTAGTGCTCACCGTTATCCGTCGCCGAATTCCATCTCGTTTTCGACTGATTTTAATTCGCACACTTTCGCGTCGGCGGGGAAAATGTGACATAATTGCTCGAGTGCTTAATGAATTGCCGCAGTCGATGGGAAACTTTGAAGAAAAACATTAATCAGCTTCATTTGTAATTGTTTTGAAAAACATTTTTTTAATCCTCATCTTGTTCAGAAAAACAAGGAAAATAAAATGATTATGTACATTTTTTACTCCACCTAATCAACAGCTAGAATTGAGGAAAAATTTTCTCTTAAAATTAATTTTCCTCGTTCATAGAGGATTGTGATTTAAATACTAAGGCATGCAAGTTTTCTTTGGAAACGGATAGGTGTATTCGTTTCCCGTTGCCTTCTGTGCTAGATTTGTTGATAGGATATGTGAGAAGAAAATATATAAAATGTAAAGGATAGAGAATTAGAATTACTATAGTCTATTTATTTTCAAGAGTCAGTGCGCAAGAACTTTGTTTAACGCGTAATCATAACATGCTTTTAAATTTCTGCCCTGTGATTGGTCGTTCGCCGTAAGATCAATCGTTTCATTGAGAACGACCAAGCGCAAGGCAGAAATTTAAGAGCACATTTTGATTACGCGTTAAACAATGTTCTTGCGCACTGACTCTTGAAAATAAATAGACTATAAGTATTTATGTTAAGCAAATAATATTTAAAATAACCGTTTGACACACAAAGCACATCTAAACCGAATTTTGCCCAATATGAGCACGCAAAAAACAATTATCCCTTTTTAGAACGCTCGGTAACGAGCGTTATCACTGCTTCGGCGACGGCACGATTTTATTGCTTTTGACGTGAATTTTTGACTTCTGAGAAAGAATAATTGTTTTTTGCGTTCTCCTATTGGGCAAAATTTGGTTTAAATATACTTTGACCAATACTCTCATATCGCAAGTCTGTAGTAATATTTTTAAAACATAGCGTAATATCGAAGTGTAGACAAACTATGAAGTAATATGCGAGATGCAACATCTGTCTATACCTCATCTTTCGCTTATTTTCCCTTGAGAATTGAGTTGGTTTATATTGTATTTTGGACTTAAACAGGAAATGAACGGGAAGAAGTTCGGCTTTGAACAGCAAATGTACGTTTCGCAACTGTCAAATTGAGTTTCGTGAGCATTTCAGAGTAGCATATAATTTCACTAACGCATATCAGTTAAATTATATTTTCGCTAGAAGAAATATGTATCTATTGGTGAGAACGTATTTGAACTTCACTAGTGAAAATATAAATTCACTGAAAAATACACATTTACTGTAACATTTATACTTTGCATGTAAATAAATAATGATAAGTATGAAAATGTATTTATTACTACGTATGGAAAAGTTGAAATCGTATAATTTTACTAGCACCTACCAGATAAATTATATTTCCACTGGTTAAAATATATGTAGTATATCTACCGGTGAAAATGAAAATGAAATGATTTCACTGAAATTATATATTTTAAAAATATTTTTGGGGTAACGTTTGAGACTATTTTTTTTTTAGATTTTTTTTAGGGATAACCCGATAATTTTTGGTTTAGAATTAGGAACGGAATTTCATCTTTTTTCAGGGGGGGGCAAAAGTATGTCTTTTAGTGGTAGTATTTTTTAATATTTTGCTTTCATTATGATTCATAGTATTTAATTAAATGACATTCTGTCCAAATTCAAGGGGGACAAATGCCCTGCAAAGGCACCCGCCTCCCCCCCAAAATGACGTCCGTGTTCCATTCGCCATCAGATTATTCCCATGATCTCGGTGGGAATATTTTGACTAGAGAAACTTCCACTAAAGATCTCGGAATCATTTTGAGAGTAAGTGGAGATTCTCCGCGTAAATGAAGTCTGCGATAACCTTTTCAAGATGCCCGGCTTTGTTATTTGAGCTTTTGAGCTGCCTTATACCCCCATATTATATTATTTAAAAAATGCATGTTAAAAAAATATTCCCATATTATATCATTATATAGCGATATATTTATATTATATTTTATATTTACCAAAGTTATAATTTTGTACTCATTTTTCTTCTAGGCTGTGGATTGGTGGTCCGTCGGAGTCTTGGCATACGAGTTGCTGACAGGAGGCTCTCCATTTACCGACGCTAGTGATAACAACTCTCAATCGGATATCAGTCGTCGCATATTAAGAAAGAATCCAACTCTCTCAGAGTCGTTAAGCCCAGAGATGAACGATTTTATCAAAAGGTAACTTCTGTTTCAATATTTGATTTACTTACATATTAAAAGTATATTATATATGTGTGTGTTTGTAATAATGTTTTAGGTTACTAATAAAAGATCCTGGATTAAGACTCGGTGGCAGCAGAGAAGACGCCGATGACTTAAAAAGACATCCTTTATTCAAAGTATGTCCGATGTTATTAATATATTTAGATTAAATTTAAAAGATATGTTGTTAATGTATTACTTAATTTAGTCTTTAGATTGGAAAGCTCTCGCTCGTAAGGCAATCCCAGCTCCTTTCAAGCCACTGATATCCGGTGAATTGGATACCAGTAACTTCAGCGAAGAGTTCACTCGAATGCCACCTGAAGATTCACCGGCGATAGCACCACCAAACCATGATAAACTGTTTCACGGTAGTTATATTTTTAAGTGTTATTTATAATTTATATTTAAATTTTGTAGTATTTATTAATATTTTTTTATGTTCTAGGATACTCCTACATTGCTCCAAGTATTTTATTTTCTGAGAACTTAATTCACGAAGAAATGTTCAGTGATGAGTTGTTCAAAAACATCAACCCGAAGCCCGATGCTATTAATTTATTAAGATGTAAATTAAAGGTTAGCTTTTATTTTTTATAATTTGTTTTAAATATATGATCATTAAATGCTAATGTAATGTTTTTTTTAGAACTCTCCTTTTTTTGAAAAGTACGATGTCAATTTGCGCGATCCTGTCATCGGCGACGGAGCTTTTGCCGTCTGCAGGAAGTGTGTCGAGAAAGTTACCAAAAAAGTTTGCGCTGTCAAAGTATGCATCACATATTTGTACACATGAATTACTTCATAAAAATAGTTCTTTGTAACGAATCAAAATTTTTCTTTTGTAGATTATTTCTCGAAGCGTTGACTGTAGTAAGGAAATTGAACTATTAAGACTGTGCCAAGGTCATTCCAATATTGTTACTCTCTACGAAGTGCTCGAGGATGATGTTAGTAAAAATATACACATACGTTTGCATATTAGGAGTGAATTAGTTAGCTAATAATTTTGTTTTTGTTCTTCATCAGCTACATACTTACGTTGTGATGGAATATTTGAGTGGAGGAGAGTTGCTTTCGCGCATTCCACTATGGGAATCAGCTGCAGCAAAGATAGTCTACCAATTGCTGTCAGCTTTGATCCATCTTCATAAGTTAGGAATTGTACATCGAGATCTTAAACCTGAAGTAAGCATAATTCATTTTTATCTTGATTTCATAAGAATTACTGATTCACTGTGTTTTATCATAAGTACATCTTTATTTTCTTTAATAATTTTAATGAAGAGGTGTCGAATTAAATGTTTTTGTATTTTTATCACGTTTGTCTATAGCATGGTTTCCCAAACTATGTTCCGTAACACCTAAATAGATATTTCACAAAAATTTGTAGTAAATTAAAAAAATTGAACATATTCTACTTCATAATGAAAGGCGAGTGACGGTTAAACTTAATTGAGATTTATGACGTCAAGAGAAGGCGAAGTTTTTAGTACCTAAAAGTTGGGTACAGCAAAATAAGCTAAGTGTTCCGGCAAAATTTTCGGATTTGCCAAGTGTTCCGTCGCTGAAAAAGTTTGGGAAACCCTGGTCTATAGCATGGTCCGATAAAGTAACTTCATCTGTTTCATGTGTATTGAAAAAGTCCAATTCTCTATGTGTTTATATTGTTTTTTTATAAAAAACTACTTATTTACTTTTATTAAATATTCACTATCTATTCACAGAATTTACTCTTTGCCAACATTCACGGAGACCAAATAAAAATCGTCGACTTTGGTTTCGCTCGACTCTTACCGACTGAACAGTTTCACGGAAGCAACATGGATGTCTTTACATCGCGTTCATTGTCTGGAATGCATACTCCATGCTATACGTAAGTTTTTAAACATACTTCACCATGTATATATACATTAGGAACTGCATTGTAACATTTTTGCCTTCATTTCTAGACTTCCATATGCCCCGCCCGAAATTTTGGAAAAAGCTCGAGGTGGTCTCATGGGTTACAACGAAAGTTGTGACATGTGGAGTTTGGGTATAATCATTGTAAGTTTAAAAACTGATGATTCTTATTTTACTTTGTATTAAAAAATAATAATATGTGTGTATATTTTACAGTATTCCATATTGTCGGGCAAAATACCATTCCAATTGCAGTCTAGAGAGGAACCTGCGATTAAATTGATGGACCGAATCAAAGAAGGCCATTTTAGTTTTGATGGTAATTGTCAAAGATTACGCCGTTTCATATTTACGCTATTCATGAATGTGTAATTGTATTATATAAATGGTTTATAATTCAGGTTCACAATGGACGCATGCATCTCATAATGCGAAAAATTTAATTAGGGGTCTACTGTCAGTGGATCCATCGAAAAGACTGACTAAAGAAGAGGTTATGTTACACCCATGGGTAAGAAACAATTTTCAATTTATGTACACATCGTCCCTCTAATGGCATTCAAGTTTTCACTGCCGAATTCAAGCTTTATAAGTAAAAAATATTTTTGGGAGGAATCTGCGTTTCTTGAAATTATACTCTAGCCAAAAAGTTCTGTATAGTTCCATTATGAAAGAATCATATAATGGTCGTTTATTATCCTTGATAGTAAAAAGTTTTTCTTTTTATATTAGGGGTACCTAGAAGAAATGACGTTGTTTTAATGAAATGGATTTTTCCAATGACAATTTTATTTTCCAATATTATTCTATAAAATAATCTCCATTGATAGATACAACCTTCTTCCTTCGATCAGGCAAGTTTTTAATCTCACATTTGTAAAAACTGATCGACTGTGAGTTAAAATATTCAGAAAAAATATTTTAACTTCACTAACACTATTTAATTTTTTACCATCTAAATTAGGTTGTAGAAACTTATATAAATAGTAATCTGATAATGCAATATCGGGAGAATATGGAGAATGAGCAAAAGTTTTCCATTCGAGAGCATTCATTTTTTCTTGTGGAATCCACACGCCTTGTTTCCACTCCTTCCCTATATTTTTTAAACTTCTTTGAATGTTAGACCATGAATATCCTGTCTTATCTGTTAACTCCTGAATTGACATCTCTGTATTGGCTTGCAGCTATGCTTTTGACGTGGATTTTTTACTTCTGAGAAGTGATAATTGTTTTTTGTGCTCTCGTATTGGTCAAAATTCAGTTTAGATGTGCTTCATTCGATTCGTAATATTGTTATAAAAATCCTAATATAAACGCTACATAACCGCTACTTGGATTCTAAACATGAATTTGGCTAGAAAAATGCATGTCATTTAATGAGATACTATGAATCTTATAAGAAAAACAATCACTGACTGGCCAACTTAGAATGAAGTTGAAATGACTTCCCTTTGCTATCCAAGGTATTCAGAATTTTTTTCTCTAACACTACATATTAAAGGCAATGATTATTTATAGTGTGTCAATCTTGCCGACAATAGCCCAATCGTGATAATTGCTGGAGTAACAAACATAGATCACCGATCAATAAATTTTAATTGGTTTCAATATTTAACTATTGCGTGTTGCAAGTGCGCCGAATATTTTAAGCTACTGCTATGCCTTTGTGTTGCATATCTAATTCGTAGTGCCACCTGTCTGCTTCTCCTTCAACTAGATGATAATAGAGCAGTGTTCAGTTTATTAAGACTGTTTCATCTGCATTGCATCTGGAATATTATTGTTATACACTGATACACATCCTTGAAAAAAATAGAGACTGATGACTATAGCAAAAATTTAGATCACATTTAATATAACATCTTATTTAGTGCTTCAATGGATTGTAAAGTGATTCTTATTTAAATGGAAAACTGAAGTCTTTCATGCCCTATTACTGAATAGTTTATTTCATAGCTAAATGTAAAATATTTTTACTTATAAATATTATGATCATTTTATTCTAGATTACTGCTGTACTGCCTCACAATAATCGCAATGTTCTAAGGCCTCAAAAGATTGATATTAGACTTCAAGTAAGTTATTGCATATTATTAATGAACGTTGAGATATCTTTCTATTCAAATTCATTAATTTACTGTATTTATTGTTCACAGGATAGCTTCAATTCCAAGTTGGTCCAACGCAGAAAGCAAAAACGATCCGGTGACAATATCGAGTCGACAAACAACAACGATACAGTCAGCAGTGAATCACTCGCGAATCACCAAAATCGAAAGTTAAACCATAGCGATATTAACGGCGCTTCTCCATACGATCATAACGACTTAGAAGTGATGTCGTACACCATGAATCTTACCAAGCCCGCGCCGGTGTCGTGCAATGATCACGCTAACTGCGATATTAACAAAAATCATCATCTGTACGGCGATAATGTGATTAAAAGTATCATCGACGACGTCATCAATATAGATAGTGATGACGCGTCTCCGAGTATGTTAAAAGAAACGAATCGCAAGACGTATGTTAGGAAAAAGCGTGAAATCATCGATTTTGCGCCTAATTTGGTGACAATTAAAAAAGAAGCTGTTGAGGTAGATTATCCGAGGAGATCGGAGCGCCTTACGATAAAGAATAATAACAACGTGATCAAGGTTAATATCGATACTGAGGTTGCTAAGAAACATATGAAACGAAAGTACGGTAATTCGTCGATGGAGATGCAACTTGTCGATGTACCTGATAAACGGCCACGTTTGGAACGCAGTGCCAAGAAGAAATGTCGTATGTTGTTAGAGAAATGCGAGATGGAGATGAATCAATCGCATTCTAGAAAACGGCGGAAGGATAAGTTCGTTGAAGAATCTCTGCACTACACCGACGAGAAAAAGGCAAAGAGAAGACGGAAGAGATGAGAAGCTCGAGCTTTTGATAAAGATCATCTAATTGCAAGTGATAAAAGACTGATGGCGTTATATGTTAATGACAATTTTATCGGTGTTTGTGTTTATCATGCAACGCAACTTTTGCATTTGATGATGTGAACTTTTAAGTGAACAAATTTTCGCCGAACACAGAGGGTCAACTGTGCATTATTTTCTAAAAAAATGAATAGAAAAGAACTAAGTGAATTAACATTATGTAACGTGTGACTGACAACAACCTGTAATCAAATTGTTGAAAAGTATAATGAATTAGAGATATGTTGATTTTTAAATGAAATGTTATATACGTTATTGTTTTTAAAGTATATAATTATTATTGTATTGTATATTTAGTTATAATCGATTCGGCTATGTAGCGATTATGACTGATTGACAGGTTATACTTCTGTTTTTATTAAAGCTTCTCTTTAACAGTCATATGTACGTATATATAAACCAATTAGTAAATTCTGTTGACTATATAATATCACCATTCCTATGTAAAAAGAAACAATTATATTTGTATCGGTATAAAATTATAAAAAAAACCCCGCCTTAATAGTGCTGACTGATTAAAAAAAAGTGGATTGAAAGATGTATAAGTACATGAAGTGCCTATGTAGTTGAATAGTGAGGTAGTTAGTAAACTAAAAAAATATTTTTGTCAATTTATCAGTTTATTATTTAAATTGCTATTAATATTTATATAGTTATGCGTCAATATAAGTCATATATCTTTACGATGCAACTTTCCAGAATGTCCCAGAAGCTGAACCTTCTGGCATATATGATTCCTTAAAGTTCATGTTTATCAATATTGTGAAAATCATAGGAATCAGGTGTATATTCATTTTTAATTTACAATTTCAATACTTCATTTAATTCTTAAGACACATTGAATACTTTTGCTGCACTTTTTTTAGTTAAAATAAAAGTTCCTTGTGTAGTAATCATAAATATCAATTTTATAGTATACTTCCATAAAGCGAATGGCTTCCAAATCCAATTGGATTGGTATTGCTGTTTATTTATTTATTGTTAAATCTATATTTTTTATCAATGCAAAAACAATAAACAGTCTTTTAGGAGCCTTAAGAAACTGTGATTGAGGCTAGAAATTTATGGACCAGGATTGGATTCATTACGAAATGTATTTTTGCAAGATGCATAGCAATATAGGTGATAAAGCTGTATATCGAATGAAAATAAATTACATATTGTAAAATATGCTGTTTTTTTGGTTAACTTAAAGCTGTACTTAAATTCTGGTTCATGCGCTGTAGTCTCCTAAACTTGTTGTGTATATAAATATATTATGTACTTTTGAGTATCTCGAGTCCGGATCATATTACTTTAAACATTCGTACCGAATTGTAGATACTCAATTGTACTCGCGTGATTTATCAACAATAATATATTATGAAATTAGCTAAATATTTTCTCATGATCGATAGACGAGTTGTTTTATTTATTTTGTTGCAATTGCGTGTACGTAAAGATAACATCATACGCGACACGCAGTTTAAGAATAGCTAGTCGATATTGTTTATATTGTATCATGTGATAACACATTCAAAATGACATGTTGTGTAATTTATTGCCAAATAAATTTATTTAAAGATCTTATAGTAACGATTATTGGAAATTTTTTGGTAAAATTTATAGATTAGTCAAGTGAAACATTTTGATTTTACAATTATACTTTATTTAATGCAAAAATTAATATATATTTTTTAATAACTGAAGATACTGCGATTCTGCAGTGTTGTTTGTTTTTATACTTTAACTAGCAAAATATATCAAAGTGTGTCTCTTGATTCTATCTGTATTACTACAATATTACGTATATTATACTAAAGTATGTGTGATATGTATATGATGCGCAAGTGCGTTAAAAATAAATGCAATGCAACACCGATCATTGCATGTATCTGATATAGTATGTAAATTATACCATTGCATAAATTGTTAATTTTATTATATTTATATATATATTAATAATAGTGATCATCGTATGAAATGTAATTTATATATTATGAACGAGTTATTATATCAGAAGTGCACTTAGTTGGCGACGTATGATAGTAAAGAGGGGTTAGAAATGTGAAGACAATACATATATCGTTTCGAAACTGTATTTGTGATTTATATAAAAAAACGTTGATATTGGGAACAATCATTTTAATTCGTTTAAGAGATATTTTCCAAAGCGATCATACAAAGAAATGAGCACGATGGCTACGTCTAAATAGAAATTATCTAGAAACATACGTGATGACAGTGATGATACAAATTCGTTATTTTTTAGTGCCAAAAATTGTTAAGAAAAAATTATTCATATCAGCACGTCAGCAATGAGTTAACGCAAATTCGACTGTTGAACGTGTACATTTGTTGTGTTTATTATCATTGTTTTCTTTTTGTTCTTTCTTATTTTCACACTTGTATGTATTATTAATTTTTTTAATTTATTAATATGGATAGACTAAAAAGTGTATATTTAATATTGTATATTTATAAAATGTAACCAAAAAGAAAATTAATGATACAGAATATCTATTTGATTTAAACGAGCGTTTTATTCTATACCATTACATTTTTTTAAAAGTTATTATAATTCAAAGATGAAGGGTAATTTAAATGAATCTAATAGTCTTGTAACATTATCGGGAATATTTTCTGAACTGAGTGTTATCGAGAATTTTTTTATAGCATTTTGTTGCGATATCCTGTAAAAATGAAAAAATTAAGTTATGAGAAATAAGATAAGGGAAGAAATTATCAAACCAATGGTTTGTCATAACTAGGGATTCCAATTCCGGGATCCCGAATCCCGGGATCCCGAACGATTTTCAATACCCGATGAGTCCCGGAATTATAAAACATAATCCCGAATTTTTCGGATTGGTTGATTTATCAAGCACAATCGAATTATTATTGACAACATCGTTATATTTCGTATACAAACTTGCGCGAGTTGCACGTGTCATCTGTGAATCTTTGAGGCTATGAGTCTGAACGTGCTTTTTCAGCAGCAGGCTGCTTAGGAACCAAAATCAGATCAAGGCTAAATGATAAAACACTTGATGCTTTGATGTTACTTCGTGAGTTTTATTCAAAATAATGTTTTCAATTAATTGTGTCTATGAATGTACATAGGAATGTACATACATTGTCAAAAGCTCATTTTTTTCTTCTCAAATAAATATATAAGACCTTCCCTTTTTTATTTTTATTATATTATTTTTTATTTTAAGTCCAAGACTAAAATTATACATACTTTATACATTGTACGTTATAAAAAACAGATGTAAAAATATATTGTATTATTCATTTTAAATTATTTTTATCGATAAAATAACATGAAAATTATCCCGGGACTGGTCCCGGGATCCCGGGATCGACTAATTGCAATACCGAAATCCCGGGATCAAAATTTTGGCCCGGGATTGGAATCCCTAGTCATAACTGATCAAGAATTGCACAATAGCCATACAGGCTTTGAAAGCCACAAATTATCACAAAAAATCCTTTTACTCTTCATTATAAGCTTTAAAACTCGTTTAAAAAACACTAATTGAATTATCCTTTGTAAGTATCGGACAAAGGATCACCTGTGACACTTGGTCAAATCGGCAATCACTGGGAAGCACACAATAAACCGAATCATTCATCACCAGTGGAATCATCGCCGACCGCAAGAAAGACTCGAACCAGTGACAACACAACAACAAAACGGATTCTCAAGAATTGTCAATTCTACTTTGCCTCCTTGATATTGATATTTATGTATATTTATTGTACAAAATATAAATTATAAATTTTGTACAATAAACTAATATATTCAATATGAAAATCGTTAGAATATGTAATCAGAATTATTATTCTGATTCTGCTGTTCCTTTACTGTAAAATTTCGCCTTTTTCCGTAAACTTCTATGGAGTACGAAACTCTTCTAAACTGTTCTCCTGAGCTATCATTTTTAGATTGTGATAAATGTAGGCTAATTAATTTTCCTGCATTCTTAATTGTAAGTGATGAAACTTAATTTAGTGTACAAAGTTGTTAGTAGATACTTTACCTAGCGTTGACCCGTAGCAAGTATATTTTCTAGCATCAGTGTATTACTCCTGGATGGATCTAATTAACATATGACTCGTTACTCAAAATTATCTGACCTACAGACCTTAAACGATATATCACATTTACTTTTAAAGGGATCTTCAGTTTTGTTTGGGTAAAATGGTATTTTTAAATTTCATTCAAAACAGTTCAAATCAGTAAAATATTCAAGAAGATTTTTATACATTATAACAATTTGAGCTTAAGCCTTCAAACAATACAAAATTAAACCTATTTGGTTACCACTAATGTATTAGAGCACAAGTGTTTTTTTTTTGATAATTTTTTGTAGCTATTTAGACAATTTTTCAGGTATGTTTTATCAATAGTGCTATAAATTAATTTTGAAAGGTCTTACGAAGACTATGAAAATAATATAGTAAGCTTTAAAATACTGTAAAACTAAGAGAAATAGAAAAATTCGTAAAAAAAATATTTTGTAAGATATTCTCGAATCATCTAAAAATAAAACCATGTTAGCATTTTGCATCTAATAATAAAATGAATCTATATTACTATTAGCTTTAAAATAGCGTAATACTCTTGTTATGCTATACTATAAGAAATATATGGAATTGCTCGTCAACGAAATACATATGTAATTCTAAAATTATTTGCGTTAGTAAAAACAGTCGTTTAAAATATAAATTACTACAAAAATATCAGTTATGTACAAGAGATGGCTCTAAATAAATATAAATAAATTTGCAATATCCATATATTATTAAAGAATTCGACGGAAAACTACTATATTTATTAACTTCACAATATAACATAAAGCCTTGGCATTGCAGGGATTCCCTCTAGTTCTGAAGGAAAATATTCATTGTTTATGATGCTTTTATTATAAGTTTTGAATTTTACTGTTGAATAAAAATATATTAAATTACATACATTTTGATTTATTTATTTAGATTAAATACAATTGTTAATACAAATCATGCGAAGAGATATTTACAAAAATATGGTGCACACTGTATTTGATATTTAAATATATATTTACATATATAGTCCAAAAATAAAAAATAATTCCGATTTTCATTGCATATTTAAATTGCATATCAGGTTGCATACCATAATATTTTATTTTAAATTGTAAATTTGTTGGCCAATTTTTTTGGTGTTTTGATTTTTTTTCTTCTGCTGTCAACATTTATTTATTTTAATTGATTTGCATAATTTAGCATCATACAAACGATACGTACATAATATTATATGTACCATTCGTCATTTCAAGAAGGGTCATTAATATTCGAGACGCATAAATCAATGATTTGTATTATGTATCGTATAATTTGTGCGTTTATTTTTTGACAGATAAATTGGCTATAAAGACACGAAAGTCGGCCTTGTCCCGTCATATTAGCTAAACTTCAAAATTAATTGGGATAATTCTAGAAAAAAATATGATTAATTGTTAATCCACTGTAGTTCTTGTTATTTATTGATTTTAAAGCAAAATTTATGATAATTCGCGAATTATATGTAGGTTTATCACATATTTATGAAGTGATTTAAAATGATAAATGTGAAAAATTTATTGTGATTTACAATATATATTTTCAAATTAGTTTCTTTTTTAATTTAAAGCTTTACAATTTTGGGGTCGTTTTTTTTTAATTTTTTGAATGTAATGAAACGATTTTATAAAATTATTTAATTGTAAAATTTAGTTTTCCCCTTTTTAATGTCAATGTAAATACATTTACCAATATAAAAATAGCGCCTGAGTAAAATTTGGGGAATTCGTATAAAATATATTAGTTAAAAAAAAATTCTTCATAGGGTTAATATTTTTACTTTTATGAAAAATGATAGGTTACACTTTTCAGCTAGCACTGTTTGTCATGACTATCTTTCATTTCCTATTTTAAAATACAGAAACGCCAAAAAAGAAAACGCATCACTTTGTAGAACATATGTTTATGTAAAATAAAACTGCAAAGCTCTGAAGGTGGTGGAACAAACCGGTCAAATAAACTAGAACAGGACTAAATTAAATACATATAAATAAAATATTTTTATGAAAGCATCAGAAAGCAACAAATGATTACACTGAAAACGCAGTAGAAGAAATAAAATAAAAATTTCGTTTATTTAATAAAAAAATTTTCTCATCATATTATGCCAACTATTTTAGATCATAGATTTAAAACAAAATGTGTAAATTTGAATGCGACTTAAATGTGTGAGATTATCACGATAGCTCTACTCAGTGGCGTAGCTCTACTCAAAATTACGCAAGGCCCCCTTAACATGATTTTTTTTAAATAAACGTAATTTTGCAAAAATGGAAAAATTACGCAAAGCCCCCTTAACATTTGTTTTAAAAATAAAATGAAATGATTTTTACTACATACATATTTGTACATATTTACATAATAGAGTAAATAAGAAAGCAAATTATTTTATATTTTCCCGCTTTAAGATTTGCGAAATCACAAATAAGTTTTTTAAGCTCCATTTTCGATGCTTGATTGTGTTCAATGGCAAGCAATGTGTGTTTCTTTTGTAGTAACACAATTGGTTTCACTGTAACATTTATACATCGCATGTAAATAAATTATGATAAGTTTGTAAATGTATATATTACTACATATGGGTTAGTTGAAATCATATAATTTTACTAGCACCTGCCAGCTAAATTATATTTTCACTGGTAAAATATATATCTACAAGTGAAAATGTATTTTGATATGATTTCACTGAAATGAAATATTTAAAAAAATTTTTGGGATAAATTCGTGACTGTTTTTTTGGATTTTCTTGAGGACTAACATGAAAACTGGTTTAGAATCATTTTTTAAATATTTTTATTTCATTAAGGTTCATAGTATTTAATTAAATAACATCCTTTTTTCTAGCCAGGTTCATGGGGTGTGGCAAATACCCTAACCTTAAATAACGTCCCTGCTGATGTATTTATGATTTGCGAGGTTCAATAAAACTGTTTTTTTTTCACTTACTGCATTCCTTGAAGACGACTTTTAATGTTAAAGATTACCTTGTCAATAATATTATAAAATACATTAGCTCTGCACAGCTGTTATCGATATAGTCATTACTTGATTGGTTATTCCTTCTGCTGAATGACGGCTCAATTAAAAAAATGTTTCGGTAGTATCGAATTTTGTGGGGTTGATTCTCGTCCCGAATAACATGAACGTGTCGTACATTCTTAGTTGGTCTCTTTTGGTAATGTCTAATGTCGTATTCATAATTAGAGTATAAAAGGGCGAGGAATTAATCTTACGTACTAATTCATCGCTTAACTTATTTTTTAAGCATTCTATTAACTCATTATGTATCGTTGGACTTCAAAAAGTTATTGATCCAGCTGGCATATCTATTATTTGTTTCAGAACATTATCATAATTAGTAAGCAATTGAGATAAAAAGCAGAGTATGTACATATATTATTGTTGATGTCAATGTAGCTTGATCTCGAACATTTGTATATATTGTTTTTAACTTTCCATATTTTTATATTGAGTGCTTAGAAATTTGGGTCCCCTGTCTAGCTGGGTCCTCATTCTGACTCTACTACTACAATTGCAGAAGCGTTACATAAAGAATAAATACATTGGACAAATCTATGCAGACAAGTGATCGAACCTGCTCTGTGAAAAATGTGGATTTTTTCTTTTCGCATAAAATATAATAATGTTTAATTTAGTATTAAATTAACATTTTTTAATTAAAGAGTTACTATATAAGACGCATTTTATTAATGACTTGTCTGTTCCCAGGATCATATGCATACATATTTTATTCAAGTTATTTGATCTTTTCCACGTAATCTAATATCGTTTATTTATTAAATGCAAAAAGTATTTAAAAATATATTTATATTCATGTAGTTATTTTAGTAATAATTGTATTAAATATTATATATATTTCAAACGTTTAATAATTCATATGTTAATATCTAGTGGAAAAAATAAGCAATATCGACTACCAGTTTTTTTTGCTTTTGTAAGTGATTGTAACTTAATTATTATATAAAAGTCGTTTGATAAGAATTTTATTAATATTTTACTGTAAAATCTATGATACACTATAGGCACCGCTATTAATCGTTTGTGTTATAAAACGGAAAAAACAATGGGTTTAATTTGTATGTTAATTCTTTCGATTTCTGGAGTTGCTTTGTTAGTGATTGCTATTATTCTTCAAAATGTAGTCTTACCGCCAATAGTTGAAGAAAAAATCATTGATGTGAGTATTTACTATATTTAATATTATAATATAAAGGATAAACGACAATTGAAACTAAAAATTCGTTTCGCCTACAATGGTACCAGCCATCTTTAAGTTTAGAAAAAATATGTCTTATATTTTTGTTCTTTTCGTAGTTTTATAATTTGTTGGTTTCGCGTTTTGAGGACAAAGGGGTATGACTTTGTAGCCAGAAATAGCCGTCGGAAAGCTGGGAACAATTTATTCAGTTATAGTACATATATCAAAGCAAAATATTGGCCGTTTGGAGCGTCTCTTCGCCGAACTGACGGAACTGATCATTCGATCGTCTCGTACTCGTCTCTCATGAGTCAGACATTTTGTACCGTTGATTCGGAACGTCTCCGTGAATCACAACAATGTAGAGATCAGTCTACTAATTGTTGCGCTTATATATTCGATCTACGAAATATGTCTGCGCCTTGAAACAGTGAAATTTATTAGATGAACACATTCTGAAGGTCGAATAATGCACAGCGGTAATAATAATGGTGTTTTATTCTGTCGCCCGATGGCCTATTACTAATGCAATTTATAACGCACAAAAGGGTTTGGACTATCTGGTCTTTACGACAGTAATAATGATGTGATATGTGAGCTTGCTTTGACACATTGTCTATGCATTCCTTTATGTCCAAAAGGATTGTATTGTAAAAATTCAGAATACTTTATTGCTAAACAATTTTTTTTAAATAATTATAAAATGCTAAGAAAAAGCAGTCAATATTGACCCGCTCATTACATTTTTTATTCGCTATTTTATTTAGAGACAACTGTGATTAAAAAATGAACATGATTGAAAATCTAGTACAGATTAGTATTATTATTTTGGCTCATTATATTTTAAATTGTATCAATCAATATCCAGTATCAATATCCAACAAGTTAGGCCCTTCGTCCACCAGTGCAATGCAACTGCAATTTTTTAGGACAGTTGGATGATAGTTGCGTTGCACGTTCTTTGTCCACTGGCACAACTCTCGTGTGCCGGTCAACCTATATATTTAATAAAAAATAATTATACGATTATAGTGAATTATGGAAAATAGCAGGAGCGTCTGTTTGAGTCGCACATGCAACTGACAAGTCGTTTGTTAGTTGGTCGTTCGCGAGTTGATTGAAGGTTGCGTTGCAGACGCGTAGATGGACGTGACTGCGCAGTTAACAAGGGTGTGCCTGTAAAGCGACTCCCGTCCAACGCTCATGTGACAATTTTTTGACTCAAGTCGCAAAACAAATATTATTAGGGCTCGGCAACCTATGACCTGCGGGTCACCAAGTGACCCGTTTGATGATTTGAAGTGACCCACTTCAGTTCTGCGAATATAATTTTTTTAACGTGTTACGGTGTCACGACTAGACCACATATATGACTGTTAGGACCAAAAAGATTCACTGACATTTAATAGTCACATTTTAATTATTTTGACCCGCAGCCAAAAAAGGTTGCCGAGGCCTGATCTACACTTTTAAAATTTAGATTAAAAAATGAGACACATTAAGAAGTTTATTATAAATAGTTAGATTAGGTTGTTAAGCTTTTGTAATTAAATTTAGATATAATACTACATATTATTATAATTAATTGTATGGATTGTTTTCCTTTAAACAAATAAATATATCCAATAATCTAGATAATCCAAATGATCTTACGATACATAACAAATATGTACGCATTTTTTGGCCCGAAATCCATTATCATCTTTTCAAACAACTATCAATCATAATTATCTGAAATCGATCGGGTTTAACCAAACCCTCATTATCTATAAAATGTACGATTTAATAAAAGTATCCTTATTATTGGTTACGAAAAATATAATAAATCTAAACAATATCATGGACAGCTTACTGATTAGTATCCTTTACCGTCATTAAAAAACTATAGTTTGTTGCATGTAAATAAGATGTAATAAATTATGTAAGCAAATAATTTAAGGCAGTTATATGCTGTTGCGCTTTTTTAAATATATTTATAGCATTAGTTTTTTATCTTGTATTTGTTTTTATTTACTATGGTAACGAGAATCATAATTTTATTAAATAAATTGCAACTACCGGGAGATCCAATTCGAGTTTCCTATGTTGGCAGCATTGTAATTCTGATAGCTGTCAATAATCACGCGTGTTCAAAGTGTCAAATGTTAGTTTGCAACAGCACATTTACGAAATAGATCGCTTAACCACCGCTCAATTGTTTTACAGAAATAACAATTCTATACGAATTGTATATCAAAGTTTATGGATAGATTGTGGTAAATTTCATCGTCCTATTGAGCGAACAATTCGTAACGTAGTGAAAAAATTTATAGAGATTAGAAGGCTTGCGCATCATCGTGACGCCCATTCAATTGAAAATATTGCTGCTGTAAGTGAAAATGTGGCCAAAAATGTTGTCGATTCGTCGACGTTCGTAGCTTTTGGGCTCTTCTTATGGCTCCCTTTGGCGCATTTTGCATCTAGACTCGCACCTACACCCGTATAAAATTCAGATAATACATTAACTGAGGCCCAGGATAGTAAATAATTTACGCAGATTGGGTGTTAGAGCAGCAGGAAGCTGATGCTGATTTTTTAAAGAAATTTTTCTTCTCTGATGAGGTACAGTTAATGTACACGTAATTCACGAGAGAGCATAACATGCCCAAAAAGTACTTGGTCAGGCGGCGTCATTGGGCCTTACTTTTTTTGAAAACGATGAAGGTCGGACTGTACGAGTGCTATAGTTATTAGTTAACTATATTAAGTTCGTTACAGTGCTACACCAACGAAACACTAATGCACACCTCATTCTTTTTAGTGCACACTACAAATAAAATATTGCTCAATATAATATTTTTTTATTGAGCATGGCTATATTTATATAATGCTATTTTTTGTGTTGTAATGCACAAGCAATTCGTTTTATAGAACTATCTTTTAAAAGAATTCCCCGTTAAATCGCACCCAAAATAATATTACTATAATTAAACATTTCGTGTGAATTTATAATAACAGTTGTGTAAAAGTGTGTGTGTATGTTATATAATTGCCATCATGACGCATTGGGTAAATAAACAGTACACATGTTTTGTTCTTTTGAAAGAGCAGTGTTGTAAATTTTAATTTTGTGGTGAAGTCGTCTTGTGGGCTTCCTGCGAGCTTGGAAGGCCTTCGAGACTTCGAAGGATCAGAGCTATTTTTGTCAAAAATGTTAGTTAAAATGCTCTTGAGTTTTTAACTATTGTACATTGCTACATACTTCTTCTAATCAAATCAATGAGATAACAAATATTTATTTGCGTCATTTGTTTAACAATATATTGATATAATTAATTGTATGATAATAGCAAGATAAAGTAACAATTTTATGTTATTGTGATCATACGCAATTAACTATGCAATCAGCTAGATATTTTTCTCCGGCTCCTCAACGCACGTGCATATAATACACCAGGGGTCCCAAAAACTAAAAAAATATTGAAAAAAGTATGATTATTTAAAAAAATTATTGCTTTCGAAATTTTAGAATAAAATAAGTTTTTATATAATATCGCCCAATCTTCAGATGTCCAATATCGGTGTTTACGGGCCAACTGTAAATTTCGAGTTTTATTTATTTCTGAAAGTCACGGGTTTTGTCGGACTTTACAATCCCACATCGTTGAACCTTCTTGAATAAATGGATGGCCATCCGCTTGCAGAATCTTCAGCAGCCAGCTTCGAAAACGTTTTTCGACGATTTTTAAGACTCACGAACCAAGATTCGATCTTCCTGGACAGTTGTATTTAGTTTTTTTTCAGTTTATGGCTTTGATTTGTAAGAACGACATTCGTTGAACTGTTTCAAAGCATTTTGAACAGCGTGACGTGAACAATTAATGTGTTTACTAATTTACGACATATTCAGTCAATAATAAGCAATATGCGAATGCAATAAAATTATATTCGCTATGTTAGCTTCACTTAATTTGCGTTTTTTTGGCATTTCTTAAACGTTTGTATGGTATTTATAATAAATTATTAAAATAAAAAGGTTGAAATAACGCAACTGAACAGAATTACAATTAATACTACCTGCTAAAATATTTCGGTCAGACTATGCACTTGTAAAGAGCTACACACCATTTTAAGGGGTGCCCCATTATTATGACCAAGGCTGTAGATATATTTATTATTAAAATTAAATCATGAGTAAGTATTGTGCCTCACCAGACTAAAACTGAATTCTGTTAATCAGTTATATATTTTACTAATTTAAAATTAATTGTAGTGTAGCTTTCAATTACTCTGTGAGAATTCAACCCAGGACTAAAACTCACATATTTTGCAATTAAGATATTCAATGCATATAAAATGTTTTTAATACATGCGCAGAAAACCTTTTTACTTAATACTAAATCAAAATTGTTTTTTAGGGTACAATAATGAAAAAAGGTACAAAACAGTACGAACGATGGGAAGAACTACCGTTTAATATCGACTTCAAGGTTTACATATTTCACGTTGAAAATCCTGAAGAAGTAATGCAAGGTATGAAGCCTGAATTGACAGAGAAAGGACCCTATATTTACAGGTATGTATTTTAAAATATCTTATACAACGAGTTTATATATATGTTCATATTCCGAATTCTGTTACCTGCTTGAAACATAAATAAATTTAAAGTGGCGTAACTACGGTTTAAAAACAGTCTATATAGTCATAGCAACTTAAAAGTACGCCGAATATTTATTAGAATGCATACAGATAGAAATATTTGTAATTGTATTATAAAAATAGGGTTAGTTAGGGGAAAACATCTTGTATCTATTCTTAACATATATACATATGAAAATTAACTGAAAAAATGCATTTTTACAGTCAACACCGCAAAAAAATGAACATAAATTTGGATAACGGCACGCTGTCTTATATTCAGTATTATAATATGACTTTCAACGAAGAGAAATCCCCGGGCTTAAGCGATACAGACGTAGTGACGGTCTTAAACTCACCTTTGAACGTGAGTTCAACTTTACTTGATTATTTTTTTTGTTGTATTTTAAATTGACGATTTGTTGTTTAAACTTTAGGGTATCATGCAAGCAATCGAGGCGACCCCAATAGTTGGAAGAACTTTGCTAAAAAATTTGAACTCCAACCTAAAGGTGGTTTTTGGCAAGTACGATCAGCTGATCACTAGTACTACAGTGAAGGAGCTACTGTTGGATGGGATGCAGTTTTGTATAAACGATCCACACATACTTTGCGATAATATATGGAAGGGATCATTGGCGAAAACTATAAGAAGAGAAAATAAATCGTTGTACTTCTCATTTTTTGAACACGTAAGTTTTTAAGAAAATATTTGTTTAATTAATAAGTTGGAGTAGACATCTTGGCCACATATTAAAATATGTTTATAATTGTTCTAATAGTTGTGTTGTCTTTTTGAATAACATTCTATAAGCATAACTTATTCTTGATTGCTTCAAAGTTATTATACAATATTTGGTTTTAGAAACAAAATCATCACGACGGGATATACGCGATAAGAGATGGACAGGAGAATTTGAATGACTTGGGAAGGATCATCAGTTGGGAGAACAAGACGCGGTTATCAGTTTGGCCAGATAAATACAAAAACTCTACATGCAACATGATCAACGGAACAGACGCCACCGTTTTCCCACCGCTGGTCATTCCAGGTCCTTCGCTGGACACATTCAGCACTGACATATGCAGGTGAGATTATTAATAAGAATCAATGTTTTTTAATAGTAGGAATTTATTATATTCCTTATTGTAGACAAGTTATTAATTTTGATAATCACAAAAGAGAGGTGTGACTTCGCAGCCAGTAAGACGCAGGTGGAAACTAGTGAGAATTTTATTAGATTATATTACATATTGCGACAGACTATGATGGGCAAGATGTTTTCTCCAAGCGGTGGTGGAGAAGCTGGCGGAAGGATGATGTCAGTGGAAGATCCTCAGAGGTCTTGTAGGTGGCGTGGCAGCAACAGTATAGCGGATGTTGCTCCCTCTCTGTTGCGGTGCTCGAATGGTAATGTCCCTCTCAGAATGTGAGCCACCATGACCATATGTTGTCCGCGGGTCTGCGGGCGTTTGCTAGTTTTTTCGAGTGTCTGCCGGAGGCCAGGTTTTAGTATCCAGGACTGCGAAGATTGCTGACAAATCACAATCATGCAGCGATCATATAGGCAGTTGCTGCACTTGCTTCTTAGAGTCAATACGCCATTAGAAAGTGACATTTGCTTGATGGATATCTCCGAGGTGAATTGCGTAACGGAATATTGTGATTACGCATTGTCTTCCGGTGATATGTTGTTTCCCGTGACCGTTTCGTAACAAAAAAATATTCATTCAATGAACTGGAGAATCCTTGCGAGTTATTTATGAAGGAACCCTTTATTTCTAGTCGTAACGAGAGCCTTTATGTGATCGCACTATTGTCTAAATAATCACTTTTGGTCAGAGTAATTTTTCGAGTTTCAAGAATGTTTTTTATGGTATTTGTCGTATCTACAAATTTTGTTGTATCCCATATAATTGACAAAAAAAAATATTTTTTCAAGGATCAAATTGGTTAACGAGCTTAGTCAAGATATTTAAAAGATTTTTATTTAGAATTCATGACGACATCATTAAAACTACTGTAGTATCGTAACTTCAAAATCCCATATAAATAAGCAAAAAATGTAAAAAAAAAAAAAAAAAATATTTTAATTTATATTTTTAAATGTCAGTAGTAGAGCTTAAAAAATATAAGTAATAGTGTAGAATATAAATTTAAAGTTATTTATTATAAACAATTTATAATACTCTTATATAAAATATAATTTATCTCAAAACATCTGTCTCTAAATGCCATTTGTAGACTTAAACTTTCTATAATATGGGGTTAATGAAACATTTTGCGTAATAAGACTAATAACAATTATATATTTAACTTGCAGATCAGTCAGGATGGATTACAAGGGACAGTCATCCGTTGAAGGAATTAACTCATTCAGATACGAGGTTGGTTCATATATGCTCGAGGCCCAGAACGAAAACACCACCGAGTGCTTTTGTGTCAAGAAAACTAACGACCTTTTCACCCAAGAAAATGGATGCTTGAAAGAAGGCGTAATGGAAATGTATCCATGCTTAGGTATTTTTATTATTATTTTTACATATCAATATCCAACGGTGGCAGGCGGACGATACTGAGAGTCGTGTAATATTGATTTTTTGAATCATTCGATTTTTTACACCGACCTTCTAAAGTTCAACAGGTGAACGTTCCCAAGGTTCGAATATTGCTTTTAGAATTGGTTATGTGTTAAGCACTGTACATTTTAGTTTAAAACACTTTAATACACATACAAAGTATATATTTGATCGATAGCTTATAGTAAAAAAATAAAATAAATTAAAGATCTCAACGGCAGTGATGGATCTAGTTTGCGAGTGATTGATATTCTCGTTGAGGCTTCTAAATTTCAAATTCGTGATTTGAAATTTGGCTCATGTGCGTTGGTATTCAAGCGTAGTACAGCGAAAGTGAACATAAAATAATGCCCATGTCAAAATTTCGCTTTTTTTCTGACGACGTGGGCGTGTTTGTTTGTTGTGATTTTTTCAATAAATGTATTCATAATCGTGCGACTTATGGTGACGAAAGAAACTCGTTAAATTCTTGAATTTTCTCGCTATATTCATAGCCTAGTGACCAATTAGGTTTTACTTGTTTGACAGCATTAACGTTTAATTATTTACTCACTTAAAAAATCATAAATATTGTTTTTAAATTCCATCAAAAATGCAAACGCAAACTTCGCTTAGATGCGTTGAATTCAAAGCTCTTCCACATTACTACCATTCAATTGGGGAACGAAAAAGTCAGTAATCATATATCTATAGCGTTCTGGATGGCATCATTTTTGAAGAAATAATAGACTAATGATTCCATCAGCCCATAAAGCACACCAAAAAGTGTCTTTTTGTGGATTTAATGGCGTCTCAATAATAGTTTGTGGATTTTTTTACTCCAAATGCGGCAATTTTGCTTGTTGACGTAGCCATTCAACCAAAAATGAGCCTCATCGCTGAACAACATTTTGTGGTGAAAATGATAATCAAGAGCAGTTTCGTTATCGAACCATTCACCGAACGTTCTATGCACACGATAGGCAAGTGGCTTCAATTCTTGCTCAATACTACGCTCCACAGCAGAAACAACTTCAGTGCGCGCTGTACGACGTCTCTGCGGATGCGTATTATCAATTAGAGTATGCGTGATGCGAAAACGATCCATGGTTATTTGAATTTCTTGCTCGGATGGACGTTTATGTCGACCGTAAAATAGACGTAGCGTGCGATATGTTTCGCAAACTGAACCACGATTTTCGAAATAAATTTGCACAATTTGCAAACGTTGTTCTAGCCTAATTCTATTCGTGGTGAAATGGCAAATCAAACTGAGTACAAATCTGCTGTCAGCTTTCAAATTGACTGTCGCTAGAAAAAGTGTTGCTAATTTTAAAAACAAACCACTAAAAAAACAGTCTTTACATAGCTTGATGACTATAATTATTTTCAGGAGAGTAATCAAAGTAATCCCTTAAAATCATAACATTTTTAAATTGTCATAATTTAAGCCGAGCCTAATTGCCGAGCCTATTGAAATGAAATTCTCTGATTCTACACAAGTTGTCAGAATTGTTGGGAGATAATTAAATGCTAATTGTAAATCTTTCTTTCGATTTTTTTCTTTATTAAAGTATACATTTATCTTTTTACTGCCTTTGTCAAATCACTCGTCATCTTATTATTAGCTTGATTTTCTATTATATTTTTTGTTTATAGTTTTCTGAAGTTTGTTTGTTTTTCTCTGGACTAGCAGCATGTACATTATATCTTTCCATCTTTATTAGATAATCGTTTAATCAACTTGACAAATTGTTTGGTAATCTTATTTTTAGTTTGCTGGTCAAGTGAAATTGCCATGAGACGAATTTAATGTAACTGGGTTTGATTTGTATAAATAACCAAATGATGGGACAAGTGATCTGTAAATTACAAATTAATAATCAAATAAGTACACATTTTATTTGTTATGGATAGAGTAATTAATGGCATTAAAGTTAAATTGTGATTCTTGTGAAGTGCCTTGAATCACGGGCACCGTAACAAAGGCGCGCGGTCAAACCCGCGTAGACAAACCCGCGCGGAATAGTGCGCTTATTGCCGCGCAGACATAACAAAACCGCGCGTAACATAGCTATAAATATACATATATGTATCTACCGGTGAAAATATATATTCCGATATAATTTCACTGAAATGACATATCTAAAAAAATATTTTTGGGGTGGATTTTTTTTTGAGAAGCAAATCCACAAGCCATTATTGAGACGCCGTTACATTCACAAAAGTCACTGTTTGGTGTGCTTTATAGGCTGGTGGAATCATCGGTCCATATTGCTTCAAGAATTATGCCGACAAGAACGATACAGTTAATGTAGAAGGCAATAAATACATGATTACTGACTTTTTCGTTTCTTAATTGAATGGTATTAATGTAGAAGAGCTTTGGTTTCAACAAGACGGCGCTGCATGTCTATTTATTGAAGGAAACATTCGATGAGGACATAATTTCGCGTAATGGACTTTTGATCCTGTGATTTACCACTTTTGGATTATTTTCTGTGGAGATATGTAAAGTTGTTAGTATACGCCGAAAAACCAGAGACGAGGTACGACATGGAAGCCAACATTCACTGCGTTATTGTCGATATATGGCTTGAGCTGCTCGAAAAAGTAGTCGAAAATTGTACTTCCAGATTGCGCCAACACTTTGAGCCAATACCATGGCCATTACCACAATTTTTATGTGTTTTATTTTAATTAAAAGTTCTATACCTCTAAAAAACATCCTTTATAATACTTATGTATGTATTATATGTACATTTAATCCAAGAATATGTATAAAATTTAAACACCTGACCCATAAAAAATATTTTTAAGGTTCTCATGAGTGTTTTATGAAATATGTTCATATTAATTTATAACTTTATTTATTATACATGTTATGCTGCACTCTGTATATACGCATATTATAATATATCAAAGCTATCGCGAGAGGCACCTGTTAAGTTGAAATATTTTAAAATGCTTACTAACCCTTTATGTACCGCAATAAGCTTTTTATATTAATTTAATAATTATATATTATATATTGTATTGAGCTTAAATGCAGAACAAAACACACTAATTCATTAATGTATATTATAAAATATTATATAATATATAGTTTTGGGGATATAAATAAAACATATATTTAATGACATCAGCTCATATAGAGAAAAATAGCTGTCTCGTTTTATACATTAATTGTCAATCAGTAATGCTTCATTATAATTTAATTAAAGAGCCCTGACCTTCTTTGTCATCAGTAATCATATTGCACACTTGAAGGGTTAAAATTATATGTTTACGTCGATCGTCTCAGACGTCGAGAAAAGGCGAGACACCCCGAATTTGCATAATACGGTCGTCGAATGAGCAATACGCAGTCGAGAGGCAGGTGAGCCTCCGCGGAGGGGCTGCGTTATAAGCAGTCGACTCTTGAGCCACGCCGAGAGATCGAACTTTGGCCATGATGAGACTACAGCTACTGTTGCCACTCCTCTTTCTCTTAACCACCACCGTTCAGTGCAAGATTTACGACCGGTGTGAGCTGGCTAGAGAACTAGCGCCCAAAGTCGACACACCAGTAGCCATTTGGGTGTGCATAGCTCAGCACGAGTCCAACTTCGACACGTCGGCCATCGGGAGACTCAACGGAGACGGCAGCGCTGACCATGGACTATTCCAGATCAGCGACAAGTATTGGTGCGACGGCGGAGTTTGCGACTTGCCATGTTCGTCGCTGAGAGATGAGGACATCGGCAACGACATCGAATGCGCCCATCGCATACACAAAGAGCACACGGGCTTATCTGGTCAAGGCTTCAACGCTTGGACTGTATACCGACTCTACTGCGACGGCGACGTGTCGAGATACACCGAGGGTTGCTTCGATGGAATCAAGACTACCAACCAAACCATCAATCACTTAAGATTCGACTATAAAACTACTAAAAGACCTTTTTCAACACTCTTCGACATCGATAAACTGCTTCCGATAACGCCTAAAACAACTACCACCACCAGGAAACCCATTATAGCTACAACTGCAGCACCTAGATTGACTACAACTACCAAAAGAACGACTCCCATCGTAAAATATGTAACGAAGACGCCCTTTATTACTACGACTGCAGCTTCTACTAAAAGTACGACTACAGCCCCTAGAATAACGACTAAAAGAACAACGCCAAGTGTGAAAATAACGACTAAAAAAATATTCATAGCTACAACAGCTCCTAAATTAATTACAACTACTAAAAGAACGACTTCCACACTGAAAAATACTACAAAAAAACCATTCATATCTACAACTATACCCCCAAGATTAACTACAACTACTAGAATAAATAATCCGAAGAAATTTGTTACAACTGTAACACCAAAATTAAGGGCTACGACATCGTATATAACTACTACGAAGGCATCGATCGTGACTACCGCTAAGAAGAATATTAGTACTACAAAAGCGCCTACGAGATATATACACGTGCAAATTTTCCCTAGACCAGTGTATAAATCAACAGTAAAATCTGTTACAAAGTTCTAGTGCTATATGTTTAGTGAATAAAATACTCTTTTATGATCTGTGATTATTAATATGAATGAAAATTATTTTTAGTTTTATATAATATAGATATGTACCGTAGAGATAGTTATAAATAGGATTAAATTATTATTAATTATTCGTAGTATATTTTTAATAATTTATTGAGTGTACTATTTAATAAATTACAGTATAAACTTAATAATAGTTATCATTGCTATCTGAATCATCTACTATCGACATAGAAACAGTAGTTTTAATTATGTTTGGATATGGATTATATGTGTTATATAGATTATGAATCAAGTTCAATATGTTTGTATATGAAACGTTTTATTTTCCTTAATATCGAGGTACATTTTCAATTTTCCTCTTTTCGATAGATATATTTTAATGTTAAAAGCAGTTAACGATTTAAATTATTAGCATAATAATACGCTTAATATGTTGATTTTATTTATAAAGCATTAAAATTTGTTTCAATATGTTTTTAACATTGAAATGTGCATGTCAAAAAGTGGTGAATTGAGATAAAAAACATCAAGTTATTGATTACAAATACAAAGTTATTAATTACGTATTCACGTACTATGATATTTTATTATTACATTTTATTAACACTTAACAGTCGGAGGTCGAACGATGTGTATATATATGACTCTTGAAATATCTACTTGATTGTCAAGAATGACTTGTGATGGGTTTCCGCGAAAGTGGTCGTTCAAGGACACCTTTCATGTAAAGTGTTATCCAATCATTATTTTTAGCGTGCTATCGTTTTTTTTTAATTAATTAGTTTGTCATCCATAATTAAGCATTCGTCCGAATGGTGATACTAGTTTCTGTGATTAAATGCGAGATTATAAATTAATGTCGAATATTTATAAATTTACGTCATCGACTTTAAATTCAAGAGACGGTGATAATTCCCGTGGCATTTGTAGCATGACGATTTGCATCGAAAGTAAACGAACAGGTGATCATCTTCAATTTGTGAACTGTAAATATAGCTATATCGTGATATTATATAATAGATAAATATTAGAGTCGTTAAATGATATTTTATTCAACAGGTTGTACGTTTTAACTGGCTTAGACCCTTGACATTTTGCCTCATCTCAGATTTCAAATTCTAAATTTTTAGTAAAATACATATTATATGAAATGCAGAATGAAATTCAGAAAAAAAAATGAGCCACTTATTTATTATACATTGACAGGGTTTTTATTATATGCATTTCCGATAACGTATCAACTTATTTATTTTAAATCAATCAATAATTACACATACAAGATATTATTACCACAAATATAATATGAGGACAACAGATATCCTTACCAGGCGCGTGCGGTGAGCTACTTTCCCTTTCGCTCGTTCGCGTGCTAAGTGACGAGAGTAATTGAGAGATAAGGGAACGCGGTCCGCATGCCTTTATCTATCAATCTCGTCACTTAAGTGAAAGTATCTCACCGCCTGCGCCTGATCTTAATGCAGTTAATTACTTGAGCGTCATTAAAAATTATACGGCAATTCGTCATGATTTTTATATAAATTATTCAGTTAATACCCCATTATGATACATACATATTTCCAGGAGCTCATGTTCTTCTGAGTTTACCGCATTTTCTTGGGGCTGACAAGGCTTATATTGATACTGTCAATGGTCTTAATCCTGATCATGAACGTCATGTTTCATTTCTTGAATTGGAACCAGTTAGTACATATTTTATTTAAAAATAAAATAACCATTAAATATAACTTTTAATATATATATATATATATATGCAGACGGCAGGAGTCCCAATGGCTGGCAGCAAAAGAGTGCAATTCAATATGATCACGAGAAAAGTGCCTGAGATGGAGTTTACGAATAATTTAAATCCGGTATTATTCCCAATGATTTGGGTTGATGAGGTATGCAGAATTAAACCATAGTTTTTTTTAGTTTTTTTTTTTAAATAATTTATTTTAATTTTAGAGCGCAGTGTTACCTCAAGATTTAATTGATGAAATCAAAAACTTTATCGTTACACCTTTGCTTGTCGGTAAAATTATTCTGACTTTACTGATGGTGATTGGTGGTGTAATGATAATTGTTGGCCTTATTCTTGGCATTAGAGGAATATTGAATCTAAAAGGACTAATCTGAAAAAAAACATTTACGTGCAAAATTATTATTTATATGTAGTGTATGCTATTTAATACATATATGATTATAATGCCGTATTACTTTGATAAATACTAGTATAATCTAAATTTATTAAGGACGAATTTATACATGACAAATTAATTGCTTAAATAAATTATAATAAATATTTTATTATTAATTTAAAGTGTATTTTATTTTTATAAATTTATTAATGTCCTCAACAATTTATTAATGTCCTCAAAAAACACTGTATTTAGTAAAAAACATTGTTTTTCAATAAATATATTAATTAATTTAATCGAATTAAATAATTATGTCATAATCATCTAGCACTATTTTTCATAAAATATTCAAATGTAATTTTCGGGACCATCCACAATCGTTGCGTCATGATCTCATAAAAATAATTGATATGTGTTCCTTGGATCATCTATTATTTTTTTATTTTTAACCTGATAAATAGTTTTTGCTTATGGTACTGATTTATAAGTATTCAATGGTAATACATTAAAAAATATAATAATTGTATTAACATATTATATATACATATATTATATTCTAACGTGTATTAAATTATATGTTATCTAGTTGAATACATCTAAACAATATCGTTTACCAGATTTTAATTACCTTTATTACTGATTGGAAATAATTTTTATATAAAAATCGTTTGATAAGAATTTTGACAGATAACAATTTGCTCGTATTTGACAGTCAAAACTATATAGGCGCCGCGATTAATCGTTTGTGTTATAAAATAGAAAAACAATGGGTATACTTTGTATGTCAATTCTTTCGGTTTCTGGATTCGTTTTGTTTGTGGTTGCTATTATTCTTCAACAAGTGATCTTGCCGCCTTTAATTATAGATAAAATCATTGATGTAAGTATTTACTATATTTAATAGAAGTCTAATTAGTCAGTTATAAAATAAAAGATAAAAAACATTTTAAAATAAAAATGCGCTTTAAATGTTACCACGCATTTTTTTTCAAATAGTAGTTACTCGTCGTTACTCGTTTAACATTCTTCAGATTTCACGAGCTATTTTGGTACTTTTTTAAAACTTAAAATTTAATTCAAAATACACAATGCGCGACAGACACGTGTTTACCGTGACCGTTAACTTGACACTGACTATCTCAACGGATCAGACTTGGATGTAGCGGCACCAGTTGCTGCTATGAAAATTCATTCACCGTATTTTTTTAACCCAACTCGTATTCTTGATTTAGATATTTTTTAAACATGTATTAAGTATCATAATCAGTAACAAATAAAATTTGTGACCCGTCATCTAAACCGTATTACAAAACTTTCTACAGTTAAAATCAACCAGCAATTTTTAGCATTATTGCTCTAAAAAGACATGAAGATATTTTTAAATTCGTATAAGGGATCACTGCTATTACATTATCTAGTTTTTATATATTGTATAGATAACTTAATTAATAAAATTAAATAATGAGGGATTTATATATTGGTTAAGAAATCATTAACTTAATAATGCTAAACTAAACATAAAGTTAGTGAATATTTCATAATAGCATGCCAAGCCCTTACCGAATTAGTGACAAAATGGTAACTTAACAAGCAACATTTTGGCATACCATTTAATATAATACCTTTTTATTTATTACTCAATCAAAATTGTTTTTTAGGGTACAATATTGAAAAATGGTACAATACAATTCGAGCGATGGGAAGAACTACCGTTTGAAATCGACTTCAAAGTATACATATTTAATGTTGAAAATCCCGAAGAAGTGTTGCAGGGAGTGAAGCCCGAATTGACAGAGAAAGGACCCTATATTTACAGGTAGTTATTTTAAAATATCTTATACAACTAGATTATGGATCATAAATAAATTTAGAGTGGCGAACTATGGCTTAAAATGCATTCTATATAGTCTTAGTATTTTTCAACTTAAAAATACACTGAATATTTATTAGAATGCATATAGATCAAAACATTCGTAAGTGTATTATAAAAACAGAGCTAGTTAAGGCCAAAAATCTTGTATCTCTTTGAGTTTCATATGTACATATAAATGTACATATGAAACTCAAACTGAAAAAATGCATTTTTGCAGTCAACACCGCAAAAAAATGAACATACATTTGGATAAGGGCACGCTGTCTTATATTCAGAATTATAAAATGACTTTTAACAAAGAGAAATCCGCAGGCTTAAGCGATACAGACGTAGTGACGATCTTAAACGCACCCTTGAACGTGAGTTAAACTTTATTGGATTGAATTATTTTGTTGTATGTTATATTGACGTTACGTTGTGTAAATTTTAGGCCATCATGCAAGCACTCGAGGCGACCCCGCTAATTGGAAAATCTTTGCTAAAAACTCTGAACTCCAACCTAAAGGTGATCTTTGGCAAGTACGATCAGCTGGTTACTAATACTACAGTGAAGGAGCTGCTGTTGGATGGGATGCAATTTTGTACAAACGATCCACACAAACTTTGCAATACTATATGGGCGGCATCAGCGTCGAAAACTATAAGACGAGAAAATAACACGTTGTATTTCTCATTGTTTGAATACGTGAGTATTTTAGACTTACTCGGTAGTGTATTATCCCGCAGGCTTTCAAAATGTCTGTGGAGTAGACATTTTGGCCACATAACAAAATATGTTTTAGCAAGCGTATATAAATCTACAATTTTAAACTAATCCAATAGTTGTGGTGTCTTTTTGAATGTCTCTAGCCATATTTATGATTGATTCAATGTTATTTTATTGTACTCGGTCTCAGAAACACAATCATAACGACGGGATATACGCGATAAGAGATGGACACGAGGACTTGAATGACCTGGGAAGGATAATCAGTTGGGAAAACAAGACACGGTTGAATGTTTGGCCAGATAAATACAAAAATTCTACATGCAACATGATCAACGGAACAGACACTACCATTTTCCCACCGCTGGCTACTCCGGGTCCATCGTTGGACATATTCAACACTGACATATGCAGGTGAGAATTGTGAGAATGTTATCGACGGTCGCTGCCGAAACGTCGGAGCGAATCTTTTGCCAAATTATTTTATCTATGATAACCTCACGCGTGAGATTTATCGCGGATGACATGCGATTTTGATTTTTACAAAACGATCCAGATAAGAATATTAAGGCGATAAGTATGTTTACATATATGTACATACGCACTCATTGGATTAAGATATTGTTTCTTTTATGAATATATATATTTAGGCTTACGCCCTGAAACATATCACCGTCACACTTATCTTCGAGATAAATAAATAAGGTCATAAACCTAATAATTATTTTAATTAAAATCACATAAGTTGTCATTTAATAGATTATAGCAAACATTGACCCAAAATACGTATATATTAATAAAAAAATATCAGATATATTTACAAAATTAATCTTTAGAAGAAGTTTTATGTCGATATGATTAAAACTACGGCAGGTATCGTATCCTTAAATTTCGTTATATTCCATACAAATATATTTTTTTTTCATTTTCATAATTAACGTATTATATTAATTAACTTACTTACTTTTTAATGTAGTTTTTTTATTATTTTAAGGATCAGATCTAAAGTTTCATGAGTTATTTATTACAAAAAACTTGTACTATTAATATAAATTATCTCAAAACAACTGTCTCTAAATGCCAATTTGTGTACTTAAACTGTCTATATTATGGGGTTAATGAAACATTTTGTATAACAACCATATATTTAATTTGCAGATCAGTCAGGGTTGATTACAAGGGAAAGTCATCCGTCGAAGGAATTAAATCATTCAGATACGAGGTTGGTTCATATATGTTCGAGGCCCAGAACGAAAACACCACCGAGTGCTTTTGTGTTAAAAAAACCAAAGGTCTTTTCACCCAAGAAAATGGATGCTTGAAAGAAGGCGTGATGGAAATGTATCCATGTTTAGGTATTTATTATTGTTATTACATTCCAATACCCAACGGCGACAGGCGGACGATACTGAGAATCGTGTAATATTGACTTTTTGAATCATTCGTTTTTTTACACCGACCGACCTTCTAAAGTTCAACAGGTGAACGTTCCCAAGGTTCGAATATCGCTGTTAGAATTAGTTATGTGTAAAGCACTGTACAATTTTAATGCACATACGAATTAAGGCGCACAATTCGCACATTTTTAAAGATTTTTGTCGATAATGCAAAAATTGTTCGCTTCCATGCATATGTAAAGATTTGATTTAACAAGGATTGTGCAATTAAATTAATATTTTGTTGCATAAAATGAATTGTTTGTGCAATTATGTAAGATAAATCTTTGAATTTTTTCTTCGGAAAAAGATTTGTTGCAGAAAGTTATTCATGGGGTGCTCACTATTCTGACCAATGCTCCAGTGGTAATGCACAAACAATTTTTTTTTATGGTAGAATTAGTTTATAAATTGCTCATTTAAATTATCCTCTATATGTAATGAGTCAATTTTAATTTAATACAAGCAGGAACGTCATTTCAGTATTTTCCAGGAGGGGGGGGGGGGCAAAAGTTGCCCAGTCTGTGGTCGTTATTTTAGTATTTCGAATTAATTAAGATGCATTTTTCTGGCCAAATTCAAAGGAGGGGGGGGGGGGCAAATGTCCCTAGCAGCCCCCCCCCACCACAAATAACGTCCCTGTTTAGAATTGATGGAAAAATCAATATTGTGCCGTCGTAGTTTAAACGCTCATATTTTTATAATCGAAATATTCTTAGAGTGAAATGAAGCATATCTAAACCGAATTTTGGTCAATAGGAGGGCGCAAAAACAATTATCACTTCTCAGAAGTCAAAAATTCACATCAAAAGCAATAAAATCGTGTCGGTGCCGTCGCAGTGGGAACGCTCGGTAACGAGCGTTCCCACTGCGACGGTGTCCTTGCGACTTTGACCCATACTTTCATATTTAAGTCTATAGTAATACAGGCGGCCCTCTACTTTTGCACAATTCGCTATTTCGCATATTTTTAAAAATTCAATTTTTTAAATATTTTTGTCGATAATGCAAAAATTGTTCGCTTCCACGCCAATTTTGAAAAACAAAAATAAAATTAAAGAATAAGTTAAAATTTGACTCTTTACAAGTTTTTAAAGAAAACACTTAAAATGACTTAAACTCGTCTCCTTAACTTAATTATGTATGTATATTGATAAATAAATATTTTTAATATACTATAGATAAATATTTTAAAATACAATTTTTGATGGTTTTTTTACATCCCTCTACTTTCGAACATTCAACATTGGCACACATTTTCAGGATTCAATTATGTGCAAAAGTCGAGGGCCGTCTGTATATATTTGATCGATAGTTTATTAAAAAATAAAATAAATTAAAGATCTCAACGGCAGTGATGGATCTAGTTTGTGAATGATCGATATTCTTGTTGAAGCTTCTAAATTTCAAATTCGTGATTTGAAATTTGGTTCATGTTCATTGGTATTCAAGCGTAGTGCAGCGAAAGTGAATATAAAACAATTCCCATGTTAAATTTCGCTTTGTTTGTTTGTTTGTTATGATTTTTTCAATAAATGTTTTCATAATCGTGCGACTTATGATGACGAAAGAAACTCGTTAAATTCTTAAATTTTCTCGTTTGACTGCATTAGAGTTTATGTTTTTTAAACCATCCTCAAAAATGCAAACGCTAACGTCGTCCACTTTGTGTTTTAGATGCGTTTTTGTGCTCGTTCGTTAGTACAGTGCCATTAACAACCGTTTATTTTTTATATAATGTGGAAATCCGTCACACACGGCGTGATAAGACCGACTGACTCAATGGACAGAGTTTGCTTTTTTTTTTACCGCGAAAGCTGCTTCTACATATTCTTTATTCTGTGGTTATAAGCAACGCATTTCACTTACATAATTCTTTAGTGATTCGCTTTCTTTATAACACTTTGTTCCGTAGCAATGTTGAGACAGGATTTTTAAGTATTTCTCATGATTGAGAAAATACATAAAAGATTTCTAAGATACTTATTTAAGAAGAATTCGGTTGTTATCCTTTTAACCTTTTTAGTGAAATAAGGTGGTGTATGCTAAGAATGCCTAGCATTTTTTTGGCAAATATAGATGATTTTATAAATATATTTCTGAAAATTTAAATTTTTTGTGTGAACTACTATTTATTATAAGAACTAAATTAAATCCAGATTATCAATTAAATACACAAAAAGTATTTCATAATTTAAAAAAAAATAGAAACCCGCGTCCTAGTGGCATTAATGTCGTCGTTCATAAGAGGACACCGGCGTATAAATTCAAGTTTTCTTTTGTACGCAGATGATTTAAAATTGTATAAATATTTTCGATCTGTTGTGGACTCCTCTCTACAAAGTGATCTAGACTCTCTATGGAGATGGGCTTCCGTTAACCGTTTCTCGATCCCATTCGCCATCAGTTTATTCCTACGATCTCGGTGGGAACATTTTGACTAGAGAAACTTCCACTGAAGATCTCGGAATCACTATTGAGAGCAAGTGGAGGTTCTCTCTACACATACACGACGTCTGTGATAAATTTTCCAAGATGATCGGCTTTATTATGAGGAACGCCTTTCAAACAAATTCAAAAAAGATTTTTAAGATACTTTCATAAAAGGATATTTGGTTATTATCTGTTCTCATGGTTATTATTGCTGGGAATACAGCGCCTTTCCTGAGCGTTGGGATACGATTCGCTGAGTTCTCGCAGAAAGTTGTATATCGCTAAGCATTTCTTCAAACTACTGAAGGGTGCTGTCGATAATCCAGCTATTCTCGAGGAATTCCAGTTTTGGGTTCCAGAACGTCTTTGAGAATCACGATCGCGTCCTCTTTTGATAGCGATTGGGGCTAGGACGTCTGCACTTGCCGACTCGCCTATGGCTGTCGCCATCCGGCTTCTCAATACGCTGGCATTGCACATTGACCTCTTTATTGTCAGCTACGAGGAGCTCGACGTACATTTTAAATTTTATTCTCTCCGATAGAGATATTGTATTTTATTGTTAAAACTTAAAAGCAGTATACGATTTAAATTATTAGCATAATAAGTCATTTAATATGTTGATTATATTCATAAAGCATTACAATTTGTTTTATATGTTTTTTAACATTGAAATCTGCATGTCAAAAAGTGGTAAATTGATATAAACAAATATAAAGTTATTGATTATATATAAATACAGTTATTAATTACGAAATCACGTAAAATAATATTTTATTATCAGTATTAACGGCCGGAGGTTGAACGATGTCTATGAATATGACACTTAAATTATTTTAAATAACCACTCAAGTGTCAACAATGACTTGTGATGGGTATCTGCGAAAATGGTCGTTCAAGGACACTTTTCATGCAAATTGTATCTGATGGTGTTATCCAATCATTATTTTTAGCGTGCTATCGTTATTTTTAAATCAATTAGTTTATCGTCAAAAATTAAGTATTCGTCCGTATGGTGATACTAGTTTCTGTGATTAAATGCGAGATTTTAAATTAATGTCAAATATTTATAAATTTGCGTCATCGACTTCTCGTGGCATTTGTAGCATGTCGATTTGCATCGGAAGTAAACGAGCAGGTGATCATTTTCAATTTGTGAACTGTAAATATAGCTATATCGCAATGTTATCATTTAAATATCAGAGTCGTTAATTGCTATTTTATTAAAGGGGTTGTAGGTTTTAAACTGGCTTAGGTTAAACATTTTAAAATAATTAATAACCTTATGAATTTTTCGAAGCCCTTTGCCATTCAGCCTCTGAGGTTTCACATTCTAAGCATTTAATAAAATACATATATTATATGAAACACTAGCTATTATACAGCTGTAGTTAAAAGTGAGAATGTTGTTCTACAATATAGAGAAAATAGCAAAGCTACTAATTTATAATACATTGGCAGGTGGCTTTATTATATGCATTTCCAATAACGTATCAACCTCCACATTTTAAATCAATTAATAATTACACATGCAATATGTTATTATTACAAACATAATTTGAGGACAAGCAATGTCCTTATACTACAATGCATTAATTTATTATACAATTAATTAATTGAACGTCATTAAAAATTATACGCCAATTCTTCACGACTTTTACATAAAATAATCAGTTGATGACACAATGAGTACGTAGCATGAATATTAATTTCTATTTCCAGGTGCCCATGTCCTTCTGAGTTATCCGCATTTCCTTTGGGCTGACAAGGCTTATATCGATACTGTCAACGGTCTTAATCCTGATCCTGAACTTCATATTACATTTCTCGAATTGGAACCGGTTAGTACTTATTTTATTTAAAATTAAAATAGCAATTAAATATCATGTTTTATGTATGAACAGATGACAGGAGTCCCAATGGCTGGTAGCAAAAGAGTGCAATTCAACATGATCACGAAAAAAGTTCCGGAAATGGATTTAACCAATAATTTAACCTCCCCGGTATTATTCCCAATGGTTTGGATTGATGAGGTATGCAGAATTAAAACATTTTTTTGTAATTTTTTTATTTAATATTATTTTATTATTTTAGAGCGCATTGTTACCTCAAGTTTTTATTGACGAAATCAAAAGCACTATGGTTACACCTTTGCTTATTGGGAACATTATTCTGATTTTACTGATGGTGATTGGTGGTGTAATGGGATGTGCTTGCCTTTGTATTTGCGCTATAAAAAAAAGTAAGTCTGCAAAGACTGTGTAATTTGAAAGAAAACATTCACGTGCAAAATTAACGTGAGAAATGGTTATTTATGTGTAGTGTATACTATATAATACAAATTTGTATATAATGGCGTATTACCTTGATAAATGTTATTATAATCTAAATTTATAATAAGGACGAATATGTTTTTTAATTGTTTAAATATAATATAATAAATAGATTATTACTTTTAAATTAAATTGTATTTTATTTTTATAAATTTATAAATATCTTCCTACAATATTATTTATGTAGACCCTTAGATTAAACTATTTATACGAACCGCTGTATTTTAGTAAAAAACATTAATTAGTCGAATTGAATTACGTAATGTATTTTTTATGAATGGAAATACTCAAATATGGCGTAGCTATGAGGGGGCGGAGGGGGCGGTCCGCCCCGGGCGGCACTTGCTTGGGGGCGGTATATTCGCGATGGGACCTTCTAGTGTGGTTCTTAACCCTGAATGCACTAAAACATATACAAATCCACGAATAACAAGAGTTTAATAATAACCAATTTAAAATTTTAAGAAATGCTGATTTTATGACCCTGCCAAAAAATGTATGGGGGGGAGCGGCAATTTTAAGGATCGCCCTGGGTGGCACATACCCTAGCTACGCAACTGTGTCGGGACCATCCACAACCGTTGCGGCTAAATAAGAATACTTGGTGTAAGGATTCCATAAAAATAATCGATATGTGTAAGTATTTGCATAAAAACAGTGGCGATAGGCGGTGCATCCATAGAATTATGAAGTTGGCAATTTTTACCGTTACCCTGATACATAGTTTAATAATATTTGTATTAGACTTAACAATATTAGTATGAAGAAATTGAGATCGTATAATTTTACCAGTGTATGCCAGATAAATTATATTTTCACTGGTAAAAATATGTACATCTACCGGTGAAAACGTATTTCAATATGATTTCACTGAAATGACATATTTAAAATAAATATTTTCGGGATTGATTCGAGACCCGAGAATTTCTGGTTTATAATCAGACGTCATTTTAGTTTTTCCCAGAGGGGCAGGAGGGGGAAATTTTTAATATTTTGATTTCAATAAAATTCATCGTATGTATTTTATTATGACATGCATTTTTCTGGCCAAATTCAAGGGGGACAAATTCCCCCTTCTGTTCCTTCCCCAAATAACGTTCCTGCGACAAAAATCTCAAAATTTTAAATAAATAAAAACTTCTAAGATGACATTTTTTTATGTATCTCGCATTCCAACCAAACAAATCTGGTTACGTTGAAGGGCATTGAAAAAATGCATTTCTATAAAATTATTTCAATCCACATTTTCATGTTATTTTCTATTTGTTTAATATGGCGAAATATTATTTATATTGTGTTTTAATTTAAACGCATAAAATATGGATTTTCTTATATTAGGTATTTACTGAAAATAATATTATTGTTGCAAAACATATATATATAAATTAATTTTACGTACAATTACAAAGTTAATTTAATTGTTCATAGAATAATGACAGAACACGTAACACATACTTTTATCTTATGGCAACACTGTGAGCGGCTGTCTGATAGGTAGCCTCCAGCGTGTCGGCCGACACTCAATCAGGGTAAATGACTGTTTTTACACATTGAATCCGAAGAATTTCACTTAAATAACGTGCTTTAGATAAACGCGATTATTTTGGGTGAATTAACATTGCGATTGTTTTGATAAAATAGACTTAGCGGTGTTTTATACGCTCCATTTCAGTTCTGATATGATTGTGCAATTTTCATCTATAAATATGCTTATTTAAAAAGATTCAAATGAACTATTATTATATAGTAGTTACCTTAAGTGATACTAATTCGTCTTAGCTAACCAAAATTAATTTAATTATAGAAAAATTAAGCCATCCTTCAGTTTTAAGTTTCGTGATTTGTTCAAAAATATAATTTAAATTATATTTTTATGATCACATTTAATTATTTTATTACTGCTTTTGTTGTCAACTTTATATTTAGGTTGAAGAAAATATTTTTTACCTAATTAAGTATTTATACATTTTGAGTACTGTCGGTTTTCGTTGACTTCGATTATCGTCGGTTTCGGTTTTCGTCGATTTTTTCGCGAAAAAATTGTCTCGGTTTTCGTCGGTTGCCAGTGTTAGTGTTTTTGCGCTTTTTTTTTATTTATTGCGTTTTCGTCGATTATGGATTTCAACGATTGTTTTCGGATGGATTATCGACGAAAACCGAGGTACCACTGTATACCGAAAACCACTTGAAACAAATACAATGCTTATCGGTTATAAATAACTACAATTCTGTTACACAGTTCTAATTCTAATTCTCAACACGTTTTTATAATATTTAGGAATAAAATATTTTTTTAGGAGATCTTATGTAGTACTGTGTTAAACAGCATCATTTAATTGTCTTAAGAAAAATCACAATAAGAGAATAACCAAGAGTTTAGAACACCGGATTTTCCACCGTGATGTAATTCAACAACGGTTTGTCACCACTAAACAATAATTGCACTCTGAATTTAATATGGTTAAGAAACCAATGGCATTATCATGCATAAAAAGTCACGGAACCACTATCAAAGATCCTGTTGACGCTCGTTTAACCTTTGTATGCGTTCGCGAACGCCGTCTTTAGAACTAACCAGCACGCGTATCCCTACACAAACATCAATTTATAGATTGATACCCTAGAGAGGCAGAGTTTGACCGTATGCCAAAAACATTTGGAAAGAAAAAAAACGGTTTTCTGTTTTTTTCAAATCAAATTTTGAAATTTTACTTTTAAAAATCTTTGCTGGATTATTTTAAATTCTGAGAAATATAACATTTAAATAATAAAATATTACCAAACGTAAAGGAAAAAGAAACACCCGATTGGTTATATGAAAATACGCACAAATGCACCCCTGGTGTAACACCAAGTGAAATATCGCACATGTGCCGGTGCTGGTCTAACGCTAAGTTCAAAAAATCTGCACATGTGCGAGACCCATCCTGTTAATGTAACGTATTTTATAATAATTTTTATATTTTATGTTTTTTCCCATTTATTATGTTCCTATTTCGACCATACTGATGCATATAGGTAATCTATTAATTTATGATAGTCTTATTTTTTTCAACTCGTTCTTAACGTAGGTTTGAAAGTAGTTCATTTGCATTCACAAAAAACGCAAGACGTCCTGTGTCGTTCCTCTCCACAGAGGTAGCTGTATAAAAAGTACTATTCATTAGTGAACTATTAAAAACCATATTAATGTCCTTGTAAATTTTTTTAAAGAAATATAATAAAAATACAAGTTTGGCTGTATACATTTAATGATTCTACAGTAAATAGTGAATAAAATTAAAAAAAAATCTAAATCCAATGTAATTTGAAGGCGTTAAAAAACGCTATTAAAATTCATATACGCGTGAAGAATAATCTGCTTTTGTGTAATTGTGTGCAATCGATCTGCAGATTTAATGTTAATATCCGGTTGTAATACTGGTTTGAGTCTTTACTAAATATTATTAATAACATAGTTTTCCATTTAGAACAGATGTCTTTGTATTATTATAGAATACAACAATATATTATATAATAAATACACATTTTTTCTTTCAGATGCCGTGGAATACGCATTTTGTATTTATAATATGCGCATTACTCCTACACGCATCTGTCGGAGTTGATAAGAGTAATTTTAAATCATGCGATCAAAGCAGTTTCTGTCGACGGCTTCGTAAAATGACTCCTGGTTCATCTCCGTATGAGTTATTAATCGATACCGTCAAAGTAAACGGTCATACTTTGAGCGCCGATTTAAGAAATAATAATTATAATGTAATATATTATTTAATAAGTATAAATAAATTTATATTTTATAACACTTTAATTATTTTATAGGTATACTTCACGCTTAATCTCATTTCTTTGGTGGACGGAACATTCAGAGTGACGGTTGATGAGAAAACTCCGTTGAAACCGAGATATAAAGTTGAATATGCTTTGAATGGAGAACCTGTTGTAGAAAAGTATGAAAGGATATTTATTATCATTTGTGATATACTAATAAGATACTACAATATTACAGGATATCTTTGACAGAAAAGAATTCCGATAAAGGATATATTAAGGTTACTAACGGTCAGGGACATACCGTCGTCTTGTATTCCAATCCTTTAAAAATCAACTTCTTCAACGAAGACGGCGAAATGGTAGTTTCATTGAATGAAAAAGGATTGACTACGATGGAACATTTACGACCAAAGCCCGTTGAGAATAAACCCGAAGATGAAAATAAAGAAGGAGAAGCTGATCCTAATAACGTCGAGGAGAAGGTAGCAGATAGCAACGTTTGTTATTTGTTTTATTTTTTTTTATTGCAATGTATAGCTGTGGAAATATATTGTTTATTTATTTATAGCATCCGGAAGATACCGATCCTGGCACTTGGGAAGAAAATTATAAATCACATCACGATAATAAACCGAGAGGTCCGGAAGCTTTATCGTTAGATGTTACGTTCCCAAAGGCGTCGCATCTTTACGGCATTCCCGAGCATGCTGATAGTTTTGCGTTGAGATCAACCAAAAACATTGATCCCTATCGCCTCTATAACTTGGATGTATTTGAATACGAGCTCGATTCGACAATGGCTATATATGCTGCGATTCCTGTGTTGTACGCTCATGGGTAAGACGCTCATTATAAGATAATTTTCTATTCAATTACTGATATCTTGATATTACTTTTTTAGATCCGACGGTAGCACTGCCGCTGTATTTTGGTTAAACGCAGCAGAAACATGGATAGATATCGAAGCCGGTAGTTCTGGACGTGGAGGAGATGTGGTCTCGTCTTTGGTTAATTTGGTTTCTGGCGGCTCAGCGACTCCTCCGTCTGCTCGATTCATGAGCGAATCTGGAATAATGGACGTCTTCATCCTAATGGGGCCGTCTCCGTCTCAATGCTTCAAACAATACACCCGTTTAACTGGAACTGCTCCTACTCCACAAGTAATAAGATCAGATTTTTTCTGTTTTATTAATTAATATTTTATTATAATTTATGATAAATTTTAGATGTTCTCGTTGGGTTATCATCAAAGCAGATGGAATTACAATGACGAAGAAGATGTGAGGACTGTGGATGAAAACTTTGATCGTAACGATATTCCGCTGGATGTGATTTGGCTCGATATTGAATACACCGATCGCAAGAAGTATTTCACGTGGGATACAATCAGATTCGGGCATCCCATCGAAATGATCACCAATCTGACAACGAAAGGCAGAAAGATGGTTTTGATTATCGACCCTCATATCAAACGTGAAGGCGGTTATTTTGTACACGAAGATGCAACGGATCGCGGTTATTACGTGAAAAATAAAGATGGAAATGATTATGAAGGTATTTTTTAAGTCATTCAACTATATCATTAAGTAGTATCGAATCTACGAGAGATGTTTACAAAGACCTTTGAAAATAATACTTGTTTTGTGTCTGGAACATGCTTTTTATAGTCTCTTTTTAAAACTTTTGTATTTTATTGCTTTTGACTTCTGAGAAGGGATAATTGTATTTTGCTTCATTCGATTCTCACTTATCGTAAGTCGTAATATTGTTATAAAAAGTCTTAAAACGAGAGTTCCCACTGCAACGGCACGATTTTATTGCTTTTGACGTAGATTTTTGACTTCTGAGAAGTGATAAATGTTGCCAATGCGACGGCACGGTTTTGAAAAGATTGAAAATATTACACTTTTTTCAAATTCCTTTCAGAAAAATATTAACAAAGAAGAAATCGCAAGTCAAATCATTACAATGTTTAAAACAAATCAGAATGAATTAAAATTGGAAATAATCAAACTTCAGAATGATTTAAATTTAACACTAGATCTACTGGTATAAATCGGTCAATTTAACTGGTGTCATTAAAGATAGGTGTATAGTGACCAGATTTTCATAAATAACAAGTTTCCGAAAATTAAAATAGTGTTAATATATTTGCATTGTTCAAATATAAAAATTTGTAAAAAACCCAGAAGAAATACTGTCCAATGCAAATAAAATCAGAATATAAAGATTGTATTTGGAAATACACTAAAGATAAATACCCGATCCTTACAAATGCAGAATAAAAATTAATGCCTTGTTTTTGCTCTACATATTTGTCTAAATCTGCATTTTCTGACGTTATAAAATCAGATATACGAAATTATTTGAGTGATAAACATATTATTTCTTTCATCATATAATCCTGATTTTAAAAATGTTGCCAAATCTGGGCAGATCAACGTTCTCATTAATAATATTTTATCTAATGTAGTATTTATTGTTTTTATTTTTATCTTTATTAGTGATATAAAAATATGTTATTTAGTCTGCGATGATTTTTTATAGAGAGAAGTAGATTGCCACTAATAAAAAGTTGAGCAGCCCTGGACTATATCAATACACCCTTCAATTTCAGGATGGTGCTGGCCTGGTTCTTCGAGTTACTTAGACTTCTTCAATCCAGTCGTTAGGCAATACTATTCCGAGCGATATCTTCTTGACAACTTTAAAGGAACCACCAACGACGTTTATATATGGAACGACATGAACGAACCCTCTGTGTTCAACGGCCCCGAAGTCACAATGCCTAAAGACAACATCCATCACGGCGGTTGGGAGCATAGACACGTTCACAACCTTTACGGCCTCACCCAGACCATGTCTACTTACTCTGGTCTCTTGGAGAGATCGCAGCACACTCTCCGTCCGTTTGTGCTTACAAGATCGGCTTTCCCCGGATCTCAGAGGTATTTATGATCTGATTCTCAAAACATCATCATTTCCTGATCTATGGAAATGCACAAAAGTCATAAAAAGGGTGACAAAATTTATATAAAGAATTATAGACCAGTCGCAGTGTTGTCAGCTCCTGTTAAATTATTTGAAATAATTATTCATAAATATCTCTAATCACTTTCGGCAAGTTTTGTTAGACCAACAGCACGGGTTTCGTCCTGCCCGTTCCACTGTTACTAACCTTCTGTCGTTCACCAAAACGGTGACAACTTCTCTCGATGCAGGAATTCAAGTAGACGTCGTGTATACAGATTTTGAGAAAGCCTTTGACAAAGTTTGTCATAGGTTATTATTAAAAAAATTGTCGAACCTCGGTTGCTCAGATAATTTAACTCGGTTGTTCTCGAGTTATTTAAGCAATCGTAGACAGTTTGTAACCTATGGTGTACGCTTGTCAAAATAATATTTTACCCCTTCGGGGGTTCCTCAAGGATCCAATCTGGGACCTCTGCTTTTTGTGTTATTTATTAATGACATAAATACAGCAATTAAAAATTCAAGTTTTTTTCTGTACGCAGATGATTTAAAATTATATAAATGCATTCGATCTGTTGTGGACTCCTTCTCTCTACAAAGTGATTTAGACTCTGTGGAGATGGGCTTCCATTAACCGTCTGCCCTTTAGTGTCGGAAAGTGCCATACTGTGTCATTTTCTCGATCCCGTTTGCCATCAGCTTATTTTTACCATCTCGGTGGTAACATTTTGACTAGAGAAACTTCCACTAAAGATCTCAGAATCACTTTTGAGAGCAAATGGAGGTTCTCTCTACACATACACGACGTCTGTGATAAATCTTCCAAGATGCTCGGCTTTGTTATGAGGAATGCCTTTCACTTTGACGATCCGTCAGTTATTCGCATCCTCTATGACACCTTAGTTCGTAGCATTCTTGAATCGGGACCTATAATTTGGAATCCCCGAATAGCCAAATATTCCCTTTTAGTGGAAAAAATTCAAAAAAGGTATTTAAGATACCTTTACAAACGGACATTTGGTTATTATCCATACTTATATCCCAGCGCCATTCTTTTAGGAGCGTTGGGATATGATTCGCTGAGTTCTCACAGAAAGCTGCATGTCGCTAAGCATTTTTTCAAATTACTAAAAAGTGCTGTCGACAATCCAGCTATTCTCGAGGAATTCCAGTTTTGGATTCCGGAACATTTTCGAGAATCACGATCGAGACCTCTTTTGATGGCCGTTAGGGCTAGGACGTCCGCACTTGCCGACTCGCCTATAGCTGTGGCCATCCGGCTCCTTAATACTCTGGCATTACATATTGACTTATTTAATGTTAGCTACGTGGATCTGATCCAGTTTGTATCATTTAATTTTGATATTTTATAATTTTTTGTTATGTTCAAGTATTGTTATATTTATGTATATATACGTTTTTTTATGTTTTATAAATTTAAAATTTGTTTTCGACCATCGTGGCGCATTGGGGTAACCTGTTAGGCCACGATGGTCTTAATTTAATCTAAAAATAAAATAAAATAAAAATAAAATTTCAATAATAATTAAATATTTAATAATCGTCGTTTAATACAATTTAACAATGCAGATACACAGCCATATGGACCGGTGATAACGCTGCCGAATGGAGTCATCTGACTGCAACGATACCAATGTGCCTTTCGCTCTCAGTGGCTGGAATGAGCTTCTGTGGCGCTGATGTCGGAGGCTTCTTCAAATATCCGGAAGCCGAATTGATGACTAGATGGTATCAGGTATGCAAACTTATCAATTACGGTTTGGTGGTATTTGAATAGTTATTTAAATCAATCTAATTTGACTTGAAGGCTGCAGCTTTCCAACCGTTCTTCCGCGCTCACTCCCACATCGACACAAAAAGAAGAGAACCGTATTTATACGATCAAGGCACTATTAATCAGATCAGAGACGCTATCCGCAAACGATACTCATATCTTCCTCTATGGTTTGTCATTATATTTATTGTATTTTAAAATATTAAAACGTTAATTATATTTATTTTTTATCAGGTATACGTTATTCCATGAACATTCTATCGACGGTCTACCTGTAATGAGGCCACTGTTCATGCATTATCCGAAAGAATCTGATTTGTTCGCGATCGATAATGAATATTTGTTGGGTAATACTTTATTGGTCAGACCTGTGACGGAAGAAGGTGTTTCTTCGGTCACTGTATATTTGCCAGGAACGTCCACAAACGATATTTGGTATGATGTAGAAACTTATAATCCGATCCAACCCGGTAAATTAAATCAAGCTGTGACCATGTCCAAGGTAATTGTGTTTGTAAATGGTTGTTTTATTATGAGTATATATATGTTTATTATTCATGTTTTATGTTTTAGATTCCTGTGTATCAACGTGGAGGTACGATTATTGCAAAGAAGGAACGCATGCGTCGATCATCCAAGCTTATGGCGAACGATCCTTACACTTTAGTGATTGCACTCTCGTCTAATGTAAGTATTGCTCTTAAAATTTTATTTTTATTGCTCGGTTAAACATTTGTTTATATCAATAAGACACTACTTTATTTTAAAAATGAAAGAATATCTTTCTTTTACATTAGTATGATGCCAATTTTTTTGATTTTAAGTCACAAACTGCTATTATTTAATACTACGCTTCATGCTAAGCTGTAAAAATTATAATACTAACTACATGCTAGACTAAAATGTAATTTTTTCTATTTTATAATTTCATAAACAATATCTGAATCTGAAATAGGGAACTTTAAGTATACATATAAATGAGGAAATATATGATCTAATTTATTGTTATTGCACTTTTTATTATTTTAGTTAACAGCCCATGGATCTTTATATATTGACGATGGAGAATCGTTTGATTATACAAAAGGAAAATACATATATGCAAATCTGGAATATAAAAATAATATTCTTTCTTATAGGTAAGTTAAATATTATTACTTGTGTTATCTAGAATCAATATTATTGGGGACTAATACCTAAAAGACCTGGGCTTGAATCCCATTTGGAACCTATTGTTTTTAAATTTGTATCGTGTCTGGAAGATCAGAATTAGTGATTGTTATATAATTATATAATTCTGATCGATTATCAGAACTTCAAATGCTTCTAAAAAATTCTAACAAATCCAGACCAAGTATTTCATTTAAGTCATTATTGTCAAAATAAGTGACTTTTATTATCAGGTATACGTCTGATATTGATTCTAAATGTTGTATGTGACGTATATATTATATTTTAAATAAATAAACTTTTTTCTTTAGCTTTGTTAACGATAAAGCATCTTACCCCACAAAGTCATGGTTGGAGAGAGTCGTCATAGCCGGTATGAAGACTCCGCCGAAGAAAGCCGAGCTGCATACCATTATCGATGGAGCGTCATCTCCAACTCTACTACACCTAACTTATCATACTGGCAACGATGTGTTAGTAGTAAGGAAACCTGAGGTTTCGATGGCCGTTCAATGGAAGATTGTATTCGGCTGAATGTCGAACCATCCACATCTTCGAAACAATAACAAACGTTACTTATAAATTTTTATGCTTTACCGACGTGTTGTTCTCAAAAAAAATATATGTATAAAGCCTTATGAGTTTCTAGGTTTATAGGCTTCGTAATATGGGTATTTAATGTTACAAATTGTTAATGATTAGCGACCGAATGTGATCTAGTGTTTAATTTGTTTAATTGATTTATTTTCGATGAACTTTCACTACATTATGTATTTCTTGATGTTCGTTTGTATGTTCAATAACTGAGAGCCGAGGACAAATTCGTGTGTTATCTTTTAGTCAAGTTTTATATGTGAAACGAATAAATTTATTAAATAATTTTATTTATTTGTTTTTATCATATTCCTATTCAATTTATAATATATATCATTGATATGTACAGAATTTACATAATACTTAATACTGATGTCAAGGATTCTGCGATCCCATGTGATATCCTGTTCCATCTTGCGGTGGAAAGTAAGGGTGCGTGTTTACATATCGACGATTGGCCATGTTGTCCAGGACGACTTGAAGGCCTTCGTTGTTGCCGTCGTGGCCGTTGACGCTGGACATGGACTGCGGAATGTATCCACCAGTCAACATCATGTCTCTGTGAATAAAAAAATCATTAAAATTCAACGATCTGTTTGTTGGAAGTGTCGTAAATTATGTAAAAAATGCAATAAAGGAGTCTTTCATCAAAGGATGGCAAGGATTTAGTTCCAGATTTTTTATTACTAGAATTTCGCAGAACGGCAATAATTTTTGATTTAATTTTGAACAGTATCAAATTACAAAAGAATCCGGTCAGTAAATAATATGCACTCAATTTATCACTGATATGAATAAAACTCATTTTTCAAATTAAATTTTAATTAGAGTTTACTATATCATACTATGGAGAGGTCGGCAAAAAGTAGTGAATATACATTTCAGATTCAGTTATAATAAAATTAAATCTTTACTGTATTTTTCAGTACTGATAATTTAAGAATTAAATACCATACTCTATTTGCTTTAACACAGTCACGCAGTAATAATTGAGAAAAAGAAGGCAAGTTTGGGTTTACACCCCTAGTATTAGCTCTAAAGCACACGATACAGATATACGCTCAATATACGTATCATTACTCTTGTTAAAAATTAAAATCATTACTATATTTTTATATTTATCAATTAATCGAAATAATGATAAATATATCGAACGTCTATCTGTATCATGGGGTTTAGAACAAATAATAGTTTAGATGAACTCATGCGCAGGGCCCATAATATTTATGTATTTGATAATTAGTCGTGCTTTCTTTGCTACTCAGTGTTGCCATATAATGAATTTCCAGTCCAGGTCAAAAGCAATGAAATCGTGCCATTATGGTGAAAACGCTCGATTATCAAGCGTTTAAACACTTTTTATAAACAATATTACGAGTGAGAATCGAATAGAGCATATATAAAACAAATTTTGACAGATTTTGAAAATTATCATTTCTCAGGAGGCAAAAATTACCGTCAAAAACAATAAAATCGTGTCGGCGCCGTCACAGTGTGAACGATCGGTAACAAACACTCAAAATTATTTCGTAGAGCTAGCGGATGATATTTGAAAATAAGCTTTAAGATTATTAGCTTATTTATAACACATATACTTTTTTGTGTTGAACTTACATATAAATTATTTTCGACAAGATATCAATTGCAATGGGGTTCTAAATACGCAATTTCTATTAATGTTTGTAAAACTATATATTCTAAAAGATACTAATATATTCTTTGTTCTGTGGTTACCATACAGTTGTTTTCGCCGCTATTTTTCAGTGTTGTTCTACATTTTTTAAGTCTTAAATGCGTAAATTTATAAAATAATTATAATACAATAAAAATCACTATGGAGTTATTTTGATTTATTATAAATTTTGAAATGAAACAATGTAATTAATTTGATATACCTAATTTTAAAATTATTTGGGAAATTTAATTGATGATGAAGTATTTTATTAATGTATGATATTTTAATGTACTGCACATCAGATCATGTTCTAAATGTAATGTGTTGATAATATGTGGGGGTGAGGGGGGGGGGCAGTGGCGTATCATCCATAGAACAAAATAAGCGCGCGTTTGGTGCCTCAGAATTTTCAGCCTCTGAAAAATATGATAAAAAATATTTATTTACAAATATTACATAATATTTAGTATTTAGTACAGCTAGAATATTTGCATGTGTAATCAAGCTATTTGTACATTTAAATTAAAACTAGACTATCATCAATGATCCTACATATCAATTTTCCCCCTTATTTCAACACATATTTAATTTTTGATGTTTTCAACAAATTTTAAGGTGCTCAACTTAATTTTAAAATTTTAAGGTGCTCAAATTTTAAGGATACAATCATAAAAATCCATTATTATTTTTCAGATATAATTACATTACAATTTAAGAATAAACGAAACAGATTACTGAATTATTGTTAATTTTTATATATGTTACAGTTAAAGTGTTAAATTTCGATGAAGTATACAATGACTAGATAAAGTATGCACTAACGATTAGTTTTAGTATACTTTCACTTGATAATGTATGCTTTAACTAATGGGTGTGTAAACTAGTTACATCGTCAACGAATAAACTCTTACAGATGAGCGTGTTTGACAATCCACCTAATCGTGAGTGACTAATCGTAGAGCAAATAATAATAATAAAAATACAAGAATGGTCAGAACAGTGAACACCCTATAAATAACTCTCTGCAATGAATCTACTTAAAAGGAGGATTATATAAATTGGCAAGAAGATTTACCTTACAAAATAGATAAAAATACCTATTAAACATATTTTTTTTAATTTTGAATATTTTGACAAATATTGAACAGGAAGAGCATATAATAACTAGTTACATTGCTTATAAAAAAAATGTTTGTACTGTAACTGAAGTGATTTGACAATGCGTACATTGCCTAGGTAATGTATGCATTTTAGAAATTCACATTTTGCCTGTAATTTATGTTACGCTTGGGGCCTCCGAACAGTTTAATCCGCCGGATGCAGGAAGAGCAACTTAGTTTTTGCCTGGGCGCCAAATAAGCTATGGTCGGCGCTGACACCATTCTTAGAAGCATCAAAAAGTGCTTCGAAATGCAGTAAATTGTACCCCAATGCACCTAGTAAAAACACTAAAATACAAACGAAAATACAATCCGTACTCTCTCTGGTAGATATATCTGTGATTTTTTCTTTGAATACTCTCCAACAACAAGGATTATAAAAAAAAATACATTCGAGTACGCTACGAATAAGCGTAACGTACAAAATACGAATCGTTAATTAATTGTTAAAGTGACACGCGCTCCGCATAACGAAGCCGAGCATCTTCGGCGTCTTATTGCAGATTTTGGAAATGTGCATACTAAGCCCACATCCCAGATCAAAATTCACTCATAAGTTATCGATGTAAGTAATGTGTTTAAACTATGGGAAAACTCCGTGTAAAGAGTTCAGAATCAAAGCTGAAAATAATGTATGAAGAACCTCAAACTTTTCACTCCAGCGCCCTAAGCTTTTTATTCGCAATTATAATAATATGCTAAGCTAAAGATATAATTTTTCAATTTATAATCAGTTTATAATACCTAAGACAAAAAAGCATACATTGAAGGTCTTCGACCTTCAAATAATAGTTTGATATCCTATTTACAGTGGAACTTCGAGTTTTACGATCAAATTTTTTTTAATTTGCTTTGACATACGAACAAAAAAAATGCATTGCAAAAAAAAAACATATATTTAAGTTAGTTAGTATGTATTTACCATTTTAATTGCCATTAAATCATTTTAATTTTTCCCGTTCAAGTGGACTTAATGGCATTTCAATTCATTTCAATGGGGAAAATTTATTTGACATACGAGTTCTGTCACGGAATGAATTAGGCTCTCAAGTCAAGGCATCACTTAATTTGTTTTTCACGAAGCTTTTTTGCAAATTTTCTATTTTAAAAAAACTTTGTTATTTATTTCTATTAAATATTGGGTATATATGCCGCAATGGCGGTAAGTTCTTTACTATAGAACAAAGTTCTAAAAATGTTTATTAAATTTATGTTCGGATTCTAGTATTTAGAAGGATAAAACCACATCTAAATGAGAAAATATACTTCATATTAAAATATCGTGTTCCTTAAAATCGCTAAAGAATTCTTGATAGTTTCCAAACATAATTTCGAAGTACGGAGCTCCTTAGTATTCAACACTTTATTAAACAATGCATATACTCTTCTACTATGCATTTCCTGCAAATGTTCCGATTGTAAACCACAATAATCGTCCAGTTCCACCAAAACTATAATAGAAATATAGAATGATTTTTTATGCCTATTTTCAACCCCTTGTTGTATAAAATTCATTGTTCTGTCTATCTGTGTAAAAAAATTGTACAAAATATTCTAAAATGACCACACTAAATAACTTCACAAAACGAATAGACAATAGAGTAACAATACAATGGCTGGAGCACATGTGTAAGTCTCTGAACTTCCGAATGTCGTTAATAAATGAGACACATTGATAATGAATTATTGCCATTTCTTTTTAAGGAGTGTACCAAAGAGTTTCAAACTTAAATATACATACATTTGTATATGTTATTATATTATAGTACATATCATATTATGAATTTTCGATATTGTTCATGCGATCAATACGAATCGTTATCAGTATGAGAACTCAATAATAAACCAATTCACACGTTTCGTCTTACAATGGCATCCGAACAGTTTCACGTTACGTCTCATAATCAGTTAAATTAGAAGGTGAATCATTTATTATTCATATACGAAAGGATCAGATTTCGCTAATTGTTTGTTATATAACAAGCCGTTTTATTTATGATTTATATTATGATTTAAAACAATGCTCCATATTTTTATACTATTAACGTACAAATTATGCGTTATTATATTTTAATACAGTAAAAAAGAAAAATATGTACAGAAGTTCATTTAAAATATTGTATTGATAATACATTTCTGCAGAAGTATATCACATGATATTGAAATGCTATTAAAAAAATATTCCACGAAGTTTGACAATCAATTGCAAAAAAACAATCGTTTATGAACTCATTATTCATTATACGCATTAGAGTCGGCGTTTCTTTTACAAAAAATAAATACAAAAATACCGTACCTTGTAGGATGTGGTGTTCTATCCCTTTGCCGTCGGTTCTTGAACCAGTTCGAAACTTGAGTCAAAGTTAACCCTGTCTTTTTGGCCAAAGTTTTCTTTTCGTCCGGCGTCGGATAACTGTATACAAAAATAAACATTTTTACTTAATTTATTATATTAACCGGCGATGTTTTCCCATAAAAAACTTACTTATATACACATACCGATTTCTCTGGTAGCAATTCTTAAGCGCGGTCCTGCTCTTCTCTTTGAAGCAATACACCGTCTCTTCGCCGTCCCATATCGTCTTAGGCAATGGGTATTTCTTTCTCAATCTATACTTATCGACAGCACCTAAGATTGATTAACAATGAGTCATACTAACATTCTCAAAGATAAATTTATCATGAATATTTAAAAACAATAATCACCTAAAGGTCTTCCTCGAACGTTTTCGGCTTCTTTATAGTGAGCTTTGTACCAAAGCACTTGAAGACTTGCATGATAACGAGGACTGAATGATTTCGATTCTAAAATTTTGTATAAATCTTGGAAGATTGCTTTGTGATAAGCGACTACAGCTCTCGCTCTGTAATTATTATACAATACATATCTTAATTAGTTTTTATATCTTTTCATACTCGTTAATTATAACGCGTAAATATTTGGGTAAGACAACGCTTGATATTATGTTAGAGCATCACTGTCTTATATAATCGATAAAGTATTAATATATAAAAAAATATTTTTATTAGGATGGTGATATAGTAACTGACTTAAAAGTGTAGTATATTTAATAACATTATAAACAATGACATCGAACAATCCGTTTAGAAGTATATATAAATATTTAAATAAAACAGTGATACTTAATCTGAGTTCTGCATAATGTGTTTAGGTGTCCTACAATTGTATAACATCATTATGACTAACATGACATGAAAATTTAATAAAATAGTCGGTAGTGTATTTTTAGTGATACGGTTCCAAAGAAATAGTGTTTAAATAGGTTTTAAAATTATTTATTTGTAATTTAACAGATTACCCCAATGCGTCACGATGATCGAAAAGCATATACAAAAAAAATATAAACCAGAAATAAATATTATTATTTTTATTTCATATTTAGGATAAATATTTTCATATTTAAGATAAATGGGTTATTACTTTAGTATTTGCAAAATATCCGATCTAAATAAGTGACTGGATTATTGCGCAAATAAAAATTGCGCACACGAAAATTCTTAATATATGTGATTGTTTGATTGACAAATATAATTTATTTTTAATTACAAGTGCTTAATATTATTCTCTATTTTTAAGTAAAAAATTATGTAATCAAAAATTAATTATAAGTGTATTATACCAATGTAAATTACTAATATAATTGTAAAACAAATTAAAAACATATATAAATAAATATATACAGACATTATTTTTTATATATGTTTACATATTCTTAAATTTACATATATGTGTATATTAATTATCTATGATCAGAATTATTGTTGTTTAAAATTTTACTTTGCGCAATAATCACCGAATCTATTAAATATATATTGTGAAAATTGCGCACTTTTAAAATATAGCATTGTATTTTTATTAACTATTTTCTTTAATATTAATAAAAAGACTAACGAAAAATTAAAAATCTATTATATGCTTTTTAACGCAGCATACGTATGTTAAAATGGTAATAATTTTAGTTAACCCCTTATTCGAAAATTAATTAATGAATTTATTTTGGTAGTGGCACATTTAAAATTAGTCTTAATTATTTATATTGACGAAATTAATTTATTCATAGTAATATAATTACTATTAATAAAAAGTAATACTCTGTTTAATCTTGGGAGCATTATTTAAATTAATTTAAAAAAAGGGCCACATTCATTGGTTGACCACGACGGGAAGACGATGACCGGCGGCGCCTCATCCGCCGATCTCATTCATAACTGTCAATAACTATATACATAACTTCAATAAACATCTACTGCAGCGGGCCAATCTCAATTTTCCACATAATCGTTATTTTCAACTATTCAAATATCGAATAGTAAACGATAAAATAATCGATTATGTATATTTGTAATTATAAAGAATCGAAAAATACAGTTTAAATAATGAAAACAGGATCCAACACATTATATGTTATAAATAAACTTATAAAAAGTATCAAGACTATCTAACTTTAAATCAATACGAAGTTTAATTTTAATTATACCTGTTATCAAAAATACTACAGCTTGGTAAGCTCAAATAAATATTAACATTATAAATTAATATAAACAGTACTCAAATTAAACATTACTTTTAAAGAGATAAAAAAATTAGTACGAGTTCAAAACTGCACAATATTAACTCTGAAATATGAGTGATTTCTGGAATTTCAGCACTTAATATTTTTTTTGTTGTATATCAAATAACTTAAAACGATAAAGGGCATAATTATTGATAATACAGCGGTACATTAAAGAATATAATAAATTAGCTGTGTCGTTATAATACACAAAAAAACTCATATAAATAATGAACAACTGTGTTTTTATTTTAAAGTTGGTCGGTTTTTAGTGATTTTATAAATTATAAATATTTCACAACAAATATAAAAAAATGCTTTACAAATAGTTACAATAAATATTCGCATTTGTTAGACACTAATCTCAGTTCTTAGTTATGTATTCAAGTCATATTGTGTGTATGTATTTAATAATACATATAAAATATATTACTGTAGAAGTTGTTGAAAATAAAATTTAAATTATGTAAAATATTTACCTTAGCACAATCTCGTCGTCTTCATCGATTCCAGCATTAGATAAGCTCCTCAAAAAATCCGCCAGCTTTTCGACATCGCCTTTCTGTTGAAGAGCTTCACACATGCACTGCACTTGTTCTTGATTAAACATAGAACACTTCTTGTTCATTCCACCCCCAAAACTTCCCAATCCCATACCATTATTGTTATTATTGTTCTGCACCAGATAACCTGCCATATTCTCTCGATTTTCATTAGCACACTCATACCCACCTATATTATAATTGATCGCATGACTATTGAGCTTGTGATCCATGCCTATACTATCCTCAGTGTTCCTCGAAGACTGTCCCATGCGACAGCTGTTCCTGTGTTTATCTTGAAGCTCGAGCAAATCTTCACTATTCATAATTTCTCCAAAATAATTGACCTTCTTAGTTTGCGCTTCTGGTGGATAGTAATTGATGCAAGATACTTTCCTGTTGTGCCTGAATACAGTATAGACTGCGTCTTGGTCCTTATGGCCGCAATCTGTGTATTGTCGTTCGTTGTCGTTCGATCGCCTCTCTTGCTCATAATAAATCTTGTGATCCAGTGGATCTTGTCCGTTTTGTTTCAGAGGGTAAAAATTTTCTGGCGTTTGCAGTAAATGGTTCGATTCAAAGTCGTAAGGGTTGGAGTTGGAGCCGTTCGTAGAATCGTTAGGCGACAGCCTGTCGTTGGAACGGGACGTGTCAATTCTCAATCTTGGTATACTGTCCATTGCTTTAATGTTCACTTTTTCATTTTATAAAATAGTAACGTTTGTAGTGTGACAACGGTTGTACGCGAGAACTTAAAGCTCGAGTCTCGCGAGACGTCCGAGTGCATAAACGCGAACTTCGATACTGATCGGTGTTTGAGCGTCCGAAGTGTCATGGCGTTCACCCCCACTCACATGTTATAAACAATATCGCATTATTAATATTTTCAATAATTAATTGTGATTTATTATAGAAATACTCTTTCAATCCACTTTCTTGATTTTTATTTCAATTTATTTTTTTAAAGATAGGCTTACTTAAATTATAATAAAAATTGTATGTTTATAAATATACATATTTAAGATTAAAATTATATTTAATTGTATTTTCATGATTTATTATATACTATGATTCATAGCACATGTGTAATTATACAAAGTGTTATTAATTATACAGAAAAAAGATAATATCAAATTAAAAAAAGATTTAAATTTAAATCAGATACATATAATTCATTTCTTGGGGTAAAATTATAATATTAAAAAATGCTAGCAAAAAACAAATGCCAGAAATACAACGTTTTTTATTTTTAAAACAGTCAGTTATATAAACATATTCAAATTTATAAATAGTCTTTATATAAATTCATAAGGATTTTTTTTATAAATGGTTTTCTTTTTATTAAAACGTTTATTTGAAAATGAAAATGTAATTTTTTTTTTATTGTTCGCATTTTTGGCTATTATGATTTTTTTTAATATATTATAGCTTTATGCAATTTACAAACACATTACGGTCCGTTCACGCGCTATCGCGTGATCGCGAAACTCTTAAAGGCTTAAAAATAATGTAACTTAAGCTTGTTAAAACATTGTTCGATTGTAATATTGATTCAAATTTTTATACACTCAAGTACAAAATTGTCAAAACAAGAAAAATGTGGACCGTACAGTGTTCTGATTAATTTATTGAATATTAATATTTTATTTTTTGTGGTAAGCGGCAAGCGCGCTCTTTTTTATTAAATATCGGTCTTAAGGCCGCAATGGCGTTGCGCAAGCCATTTATAGCAAAATTCTTTAATGTGTGTTAATTAAATTTAAGCTTAGAGTCCAGGTGAAAGCCTAGGTATTATATATGCATTACTGCTCTGTTTTCTACGTTTCATAAATATAATTGATTATATTTTAATTTTAATTGATTTTAATTTTCGAAGATGATAAACGCAAAAAAAAACAATACCAAAACTAATTTATTTTTTCATTTAATTTACAATATTATTTAAAGGAATAGTCCCAAATTTATAATCAAAAGCATCTAATTATTTTATGTTAAAATATTAAGATTCGGAACAAATATAACATTTAATAAAAAATAGCCTGATCATTTACTATATATACTGAGCGCTTAACAACTGACCGTTTAATTTAATTATTGGCCTTAAGTGAATTAAATATTTAATAATTTAAGATTTTTTATAGAATCTTAGTAGAAATTTGCTTGATATTATATTATTTAAAGGTATGTTTGAAAATATTTATTCTTTACAATTTTAATCATATTAAATTATTAATATATATATATATTTTTTGAGATGTAGTATATATATTTTGTATTTTTCTTATATATGCAATATTTTGTTGTAGTCAATAATATATATATTTACGACTAATATACATATATTTATAATTTTGCTAGGATTAAACACTACTACAATTTTTTTTAATAAGATTTTTTACCTATTTTATATGTAAAATTACAGACCAATTTCAAAACTTTATTTTTGCAAATATACTATTTATTATATTGTATTATAACCTAAAGTCCATTATATCAAAATTACGGCTCATGTACTATACATTTTATCATATATTAAAAAGCTAAAACTACTAATAACATATATACACATACAATATACATTAGATACAGATAAAACATATATAAAATAATTTATATTTATTAAAAACTACTATTACAAAAATAAAACAACAATAACAGAAATGTTATACATACGTTTATTTTTTTATATATTATATTGAAGAAATTTTAATATAGTTTTTGTACTTTAAAATCCATAATTACAATCTTGACCTACAGATTTATTTTAAATAAATAAATATGAATCAAAATCTATTTAGATTTTTAAATATTTTGGCAATGTGAATCAAAAAAATCAAGGTTAAAAATGTTGTATAATGTAATCAAAAAATAACTTTTTTTAAAATGTAAAGGTATTATACTACGATTAACTATTTTAATTTTTAGCAGTTTTTTTGCCAAAAAACAATACAACCAAGTTTGAGAAAGTTTAAAAATAAAATAATATTTTCAATAAAATGAATTATATAAATATAATAAAACATCAGAACAGTTATAATTTAGATTAGATTGGTTAGAATTATATATTCTGTTTTCTCGATGTTTTTAATTTCTCGAGAAATGAGAATTACTATTTTTACTTCGCAGTTTTCTCCAAAATTTTGATATATTTAATAATATATAGTATGTGATTATAATAATACAATATATATTCGTCGAAGAGAAAAAACTTTAATAGGACAATGATTTGTTGTAATGGATGCGAATAATCGAAGCAGTAGAACGGATCGATCTACTATTATATGATTGATTGCAGAGCGTTGAGTAACGAATAAATTTCACGCTCAATTTATACACGAATTAGTAAAAATGAGGCCGATTAGAGTAGTTGAGAAAATCGCATATAATTTTTAGTCATTCCAAAACTTTCAGCGTCTACTTAAAAGCTTTCAAGAAAACATGCATATTTTAAAACATCTGTCACGGACCCATCCTTTTTTATGCAGTGGTATAAAGGAAATGGATCGGTTGTAAAACATTTAAAAATATTCGTACAAATTATTTTTTTAACAAAAAAAAAATGAAAATTTTCGTTATATGTATAATATATACAGTATATTTTTCGAGAAATGAAAATTCTTGATTTTTATTGAAAAAAATAGTATTTTTTTACCAAGCAGTTCTGCTTTTATCATATGGATTATATTTTTTATAACTCATGAAATCCATTTTATGCATGGTTCTAATAGTAAAATATTTCCCATCTATACATTTTTACAATGATTTTATAAAAAAATATTTTTTTTTTCATAAAAAAGTATTTTCAAGAATTTTTTGTTAAATAATGTCAATATTTATTAAAACTAGATGCTAAAAAAATATGATATATGTAAATGTGTAAAGTGACTAATCACTGATCCGAAAAAAATCATACACATATGAACATATCTTGATTTAATTATTCATTATGTAGTAATCGATTATAGTTAAGATTATTTTTATCAATTCAACGACGCTTATTTATGATCATAATAATCAGATACGCTTATCAAAAAGTTTAATTATAAAACATACTAATTCATTTGAGGAATTTAATATCCCATTTATACATATGTATGTATTCCTTCTTGAAAGCCATGTGACGTTTTCGCCCCATTTCGGATTAGATAAAAAAGCATTGTGTCACTAAGGCATTTAGATCGCACACGAAATTTTATCTGATGAAATGTGCCTAATCCAAGGATTACGCGCAGGTCGGGTGCTCAGATTCTTATCCTATAATCCATAGGACATAATGCATAATTTGCCTTAAAATTGCACAAAAATAACATATTTTGTTTTACTTCAGAAAATTTAAATTTATTAAATTGATTAATTAAATAAAAAATTGAGGTTCTTGTACAGTTCGCTCCGGTGAGTGCATGTAACCCCGCCCATCCCCGAAATCCGACCAATCGTTGATAAGGAAGGGGTGGAACTTGCGTCGCCATGGTAACGCTCAACCAATTGTGGCGGCTTTCTTTCAAAGCTGCGTGGAAAGCTTTCGAACGATTCAAGGGTGGCAATAATATGACGAAAGAAAAAATGAATAAAATATGTACGCGCTTGTAAAACGAGACGTTTTGCCGTAAAGTAAGAGGGATGTTCTCATCCCCCTATTTATTTTAAGGTTGAATAATAAGTTAATTTTAAATTAATAGTGTGCATATTGAAATTTGCGTAATACATATTTTTACTACATATATATCATCTTAAATATAAATAAAAACTTTTAGTAAGGTTTGTTATAAAATAGGCGAACTATTTTTTTTTAAAAAAAAACAATAATAATAAATAATTTATGTATATCTTTAAATATGTATTCACCCCCTTCGATTTACGCGGTACAAGAAAATGCTTTTGAATTTTAGCAAAATTTAAAAATCATTTGCGGGCAGTACCAATAAATTTACAAGGATATGAAAAAAGTAATTAGTAAAAGATTATTTAATAAGTCCAGAAGAATATGCTGCTAGACTCTGATAATAATGATTTTAGTCCAATTCTAAGGAAACAGCAGGTTAGATTAAAATACAGCAGCGATGAAGTGGAACAAAACATAAAATTGTTATTTTATTTTTAGCTTCGGAACTCACCAGAACTTCTGGTAATATGTATCTAAATAGCTTCATATATTTTACTGCAACGTTTAAACGAAATCAAAATATAGTTAATTTTGCTGTTAAATATAAAAAAATAGCATTAAAAATAGTATTATTTAAATAATTATAACAAAAGTGAGAGAAAATTTCTACCGAGTTTTATAAAATCCTGTATAATTGATGGATTAGTCATTTTGTTTGCTTTTGGTCAGTAATTAAATTTAACAGTCAGTAGTTTTTATTAATTTTTAAATACTTTTTTACGTACTTTTTCAAAAAAAACATCGTATTTTTAATCGTTGTGATATATAAAATCGATTTATTTCATTAGTATTTTGCAAGCGTAAATTTAATTAAACGATCAGTAGTTTCATTAAATGGTAAAATTTTTATATTTTGACTGAATGTTAACATTATTAAAAAATAACAGAAAATGCAATTAAAAAAAAGTGTAGCAAAATCCCATATTAATTTAATTAAAAATATTTAGTTTGGTATTAATAGCAAAAATTCATAAAAATTGGACTTTTTTTAGGTGTTTTTGACAATGTTACCGACTATTTATAATTATTAACTGAACATATATTAATAATATTACTGACTATTTATTATTTAAAAAACTGACCGTTTAAATTGTTGCTTATAAAAATATAAATGATTTCTAAATATATTCTAAAAATATTACTGAAATTACGAGTTTTAAAAAAATTTATGATTTATTTTCAACATGCTATTACACTTCTCAATCATTCATTTCAAAATCCAGGTATGTTTATTGGCGGATCCGTTAGGTGTTTTTCTTGTCCTTCATTCAAAGCCTCCATCCTCGAACCACCAGGCAGTAGTAGCTGGCTTTTACGATCGAAACTTGAGCTTCAGCGGCGTCGGGTTGCAATATTCGCCATTGTTCGCCGTCTCGGCGATTCGAATCAAAATCAGCCAGAAAGTATGCATAAAAATTGATCTATTTTTAATCGGTGTCCCGAAATAAACATTCGACTGGTGAGTGTCCCGTTACAAAAGGGAGACTCGAACCGACGATTGAGAAGTCGTCGAAACGTGTCCCGAAACGTCGGTCACGGTTGACGCCGCGGCCGAGAAGTGACGCTTTCTGTTTTTAATATTATTTTTTATTAGGTCAGGAAATCGCTGGATGACAATGCGATGACGAATATGCCCGTCCGCCATTGAGCGCTTCAAGTTTGAGTGCTAATAAATAATTAAGATGTTTTGTCTTCAAAGGAGAGCGCCAAAAAGGGGCGGTATTTGCGTTTCGCTCGATGGCAATGGACTGTGAAATGTAAATGTGAATTTGATTGATTGCTGGATGTCATGGTCAGGAATTGGAACGCTTGAATTATATTTAAATACATTTGTGTGACAGGGAGTATTAGGGATGCTAAATAGGATCAAACAAATTTGTCATAATATTTGTTTTTTACAACAGCGCTATAAATATGTTTTAATTTGATATTGATAATATTTTTTTAAAGATTTTTATATATGAGGGATATTTACAAAGCTCTAAGAAGTAATGCGGGTACGAACGAGTTTTGTCATGATTAGAAATATTGGTATTTAAGTCAGGGGTGACCAATTTTATGCATCTTCTGGGCCACATCGCCCGACAAAAATTGTAAAAGGCCGCACTTAGATTTTATTAATTTTTTTTCTTCCAGTGTAACTCATCTTACTTAACTTTTCACACAAAATAATAATCACATTTTTTTACAAAACGATTTTTTGTCATATATTATGCTTTTTAATTTCACCAGGTTTAATAATGAAAAAAATTGAAATCTTATTATTAATTTAATTTTCAACAATAAACCTAACCTAATGAAAGTTTTAAAACTTTCAATAGGTTAGGTTTGGGTTTGAACAGTAAATGGACGTTTCGCAACTGTCAAATTGAGCTTCATAGACATTTTTATCAGTTAAATTATATTTTCGGTGGTAGAAATATATATCTACTGGTAAAAATGTATTTGGACTTTACTAGTGAAAATATAACTTTAACAAAAAATACACATTCACTGTAACATTTATACATCGGATGTAAATAAATAATGATAAGTAAATATATATATTACTACATATAGAAAAGTTGAAATCATGTAATTTTACTAGCACCTGACAGATAATTTATATTCTTGCGTATCCTTACCGATATTACTATGGACTTATAATATTAGAGGGTTGATCAAAGAATATACAAACCGAATTTTGGTCAATAGGAGAGCGCAAAAACAATTATCACTTCTCAGAAGGCAAAAATTCACGTCGAAAGCAATAAAATCGTGTCGGTGCCGTCGCAGTGGGAACGCTCGGTAACGAGCGTTCCCACTGCGACGGCACCGACACGATTTTATTGCTTTTGACGTGGATTTTTGCCTTCTGAGAAGTGATAATTGTTTTTTGCGCTTTCCTATTGACCAAAATTCGGTTTAGATGTACTTTATTCGATTCTCATTCATAATATTGTTATAAAAAATCTTAATATAAACGCTTGATAATCGAGTGTTTTCACCACGATGACACTAATTCATTGCTTTTGACCTGGACTGGAAATTCACTATATGGCAACACTGAGCAGCAAAGAAAACACGAATAATTATGAAGTAAATATACATATTTTTTAATATCTAATTAAAATATTTCACATAAAATATGATTTCAGAGAATATGTCGCAACGGTAGCTAATTTTTAAATTTATTCGCATAGAAAGGGTTAACTCGCACCTATTATAGCCCCATGACAAAAATGGCATTTTTGTCATGGGGCTCGGAAACATTGTTTTCCCAGGACCATTGTATATATATACACACAAAAAAGATTAATAAACTAATTAATTGTCATTTATTCGCAAAGTCATGTGCATATTTAGATAACATCATATAGGGTGTGATTTTTTGAAGCAAAATAATTATCAATAATTCGAACGCATGATGTGGTCAATTACACCGATAAACATCCCCAGGGATTCCATGGGGTTGCAGCTCACAAGGGTACAACCATGTAATTGGATGATTATTCTCTAAACTATCATCCCCTTGATGTTATCAGGGAGCATATTCTAAATATTTTTTTTAACAATTAATTTAATAATCATCTTAATAATAAGGAAAATTATTAATATATTTAAGTGACATATTTATAATATATTAACGTTAATAGAAATTTTCTTTTTAAAATATATAATATCTCACCCCAAGGCAAATCAAGCGGTTCATGAAATTGATAATTGCTCAAAATTGTTTGTAGACCCTATTAAAATAATACACATAGGGACCAATTACGCGAAAACTCAACAACCCTTATACGACAAGGGTGAAAATTGCGATTGGCGTCGATTATATTGTCACTCTGTAACGAATCAACCCTTCAGTTTATATTATTAATAAAATCCACAAACCATCTTCATTTCCTATTGTACGAGAATAATAATATTATAAAATATGTTATGTTTAAAGTTTTATGTTTTTAATATAAGTAAGTTTTTGCTTATATGTGTGTGCGTGTAAGGATTTTTTTTGTAATAAAAAATATATATAAATCATCAATTGCGCTCGGAGGGTCGTTACCTGGGGTTTATTAAAGTCTGTATGGGGGTTGACTCGACATTTGACACCATTTGCTGGAATCCCTTTATGAGATTTATATTGATAGAAAACCAGTGGTTCGCGTTCATATTTTTAATACTATTACTATTAAATATATAATTATTTTATTAAAAATATTATATATTGCTAAAATTTCATGTGATAAAATATTTTTAATATAAGTTGATATATTTCGAATTTTGACGATGATTTTCAATGTGGAAAGAATAGTTTAAATAATATTATATAATTATAGTAATGTAATGAATATTTATAATATTATTATTTTAGAATGGTACTTGTAAAAGTACAGCAGTAGCTTAAAAAGACCATCGCATTTACAACATCACTAAACAGGAGCAGCGTTATTTCATTTGTTCTTAGAATAGTGAAGGGTTAATGATAAAATTCAACGACGAAGAATTTCAGTATGGTGACGCATGACTGTCACTCCAGCAAGTGTACAAGTAGACTAGAAATATCAGAAACGGTGTTTTGTTGCAAACTCTAATTGGCTAGCACAAATATTAAAATTAGAGCTTGCTGGTTTTGTATAAACAAATGATTTCTATATCAATTAATAAAATGGCAAGATTTAAATTTAGTAATTAATGGAGGCATATTTTAATATAAATATTTATTCTTGAAATTAGTTTTAAATTGTCGCGACCGCCCATAATCGCTTTGTCAAAATCAGTTTGGCTAAAAATATATTATAAAACTAAATTGTGTTCCATGAATTTTCTTATACACGATTTTTTTTCGTTGCTATAAGCAACAAACAAACAAACAAACAAACAATATTATTTTTCGAGAAGACGTTTCATTATAAGCTTCAAAACCGTAGATCTTACTTGAACAAAGGTGATTGCTTGGCACAGGCATCAAACCCAGCATCCACGAATTACGCATTTACGCATCAGAGGACCGAGGACTTGAAGGTGCGTTGTACTTTCTTTAAATTCTCAAGGGTATATAAGCCAAAATACTGATATACTGAATCACTTAACTTAGAAACTTCATCCGTAACTGTAAGTTGACATCAGTTAGTGCCTAAATATATTATATTAGACATAATATGACGACGTCGCCAAAGTAAAGATTTCAATATACATGCCAAAGAGTATGATAATATCTCCATTAGACAATTACAAAGAGTTTGAGTTCAACCTCGAATTATTGACATTGGTCAGAGAAATGAACGTTAGAATTCCTGCAAATTATTCCTTGATAGGGTATATAATATATTGATATAACAATGTGGCACTGAATCGCTTCTTTCAGTCAAGAGCTTATTTTCGTTACATAAAGTTACATTAAATTGAGATGAACGGGAGTTTAGCTGAATTCGTACCAAGCAGAGCTACGCCGAGTCGATCTAGATGGCTTTAAGAAAACCGAAAAAAGCGAATTTTCCAAGAGTTTAACCCGATTTTCGATACATAAATTTATATTGACATGGCATCGTACCCAATCCTTTGGTGCTCGAGCAGCTCTAAATGTGGGCTCTGGAAGGTGGTTATAGTTCTCGGTCGCGTCCACTGTTCTTGCCTGTAAAGTCTAGAACTGGAGTACTTGCCAATTATTCTCTGGCAATGGCTGTGTATCCAGATATTGACACATATGCGGTTTTGGTTCAATTTGTGTGGAACAGTGCGCACCTGTTGAGGTAATTTGTGTATGTTCTTTTAATATTGAAATATATTTTATACTTTTGATAATTGTGACGCATTAGGTTAACCTGTCTAACTATTGCCGAATTTTCACACTTTTTGAACGGTTGTATTTTAATAATAATTATTATATAAAATAATTATGTAATTAAAAAAAATACACAACAGCACCGCTAGGTTCCGCACAAAACGAAGAAACGTATTGCTTTTAGAATTAAAACTCTTGAGTTGTTTGGAAAAATATTGTTTAGATTATATTAAATTTTTTGTACAGAAAAGTAAAACAGTCGGTACCTCTAATTAAGAAATTAGCCGGTCAAGAGAGCTATAAATGCTAAGTTTGAAAGCTATAAAAGCTAGCGTTTTTAAATTAGGATAATATAGTAGCAATATGACGCTAAATAAATTTTAGAATTGGATAATAGATTAGCGATATGACGCTAAAATTTCCTATAAGCGCTAATAATAACAGAAAATTTTATGAAAGAGAAAAACTAGCTCTCAGACACAATTTGTTGAATATATTTAAGCTAGTTTATGGCAAAAAACTTTGATCTTTATTTTATTCACACGCATAACGGACTCAAAGGACCTGTCGGACGACAAAAATCCCACAAATCTTACTTGGTAAGATGGAGTCAAGGATAGAAAGAGGTGGGAGAATTATTCATATCTTCTAATTATGAGTCGCGATCGCCACTCTTTTACCCGTTGCGGAAAAGACGTCAACGCTCTTTTTACACAAACCATCCAATTTCTCAACAAGCTTACTAGCATCAGATTTTTTGCTATTGCTTTAAGGAGCTGGGATGAGTCTCATCTATGCATCATAAATTTGTTTAATGCTTAACTGTATAATTTTTGTTTGTGTAATGACCATCATGATGTATTTGGAAAAACTGTAATAAAAATCTGATCATAGATAAGCCGGAACCGCCCCTAGAGAAATCACTTTCATCAGCACTTCAATTTCTGAAGCACAATACAGTTACCTAAAATTTACACCAACAATCTAGTATGAGCCTAGATTTTTTTCTCGATACCGTCAAAATCCGGAATAAAACAGCCAGCCAGTCGTTCCACTTTAATCAATACATTTATGGTTTAGTCTAGGTGTTGCTTGCGAGTAACTAGGAGTTAACTCGAGCATCGAGAACATCCTTAAGATGTTCATATACGTTACACAAACATATACGTTGCAATATCTATAAAAAAAATACACATAATTTGTGCGGCTGGAATTTTATCTAATATATAGTACGCAAAGTAGTTATCAAAAATTTTTTTTCAAGGCAATTTTGTATTTAGAATAAGTGTAAATTTAAGCAATTGTTCAGTAGATATTTTATGTTTCTTAGGTTGTTTTAGACTAAAACCTCTCTATTCTTAATCGGTATGCTTTTTAATTTTTTTTATGGATTTATGTAGCATCTATTAAAAATGTTATATATCCCTTAGCTCAACTCAAACAACGCACTCAAAGCGTTGTGTTATTTTACGTACTTTTTATATTATTTTTTCAAACTAATAAATCTTTAGTAGGCAACTCGCATATATTATAAATCACAGTCACATTCTGTCACTTTTTTTAACATACTATTAAAAAAATAATAGTTTTTCATTAATCTATTTTTTATGTGCTATTTTTATATTAAATAATAACACAATCGAATATACAATAATTATTTTACAATTAAATTAATAAAAAGTACGGTATTTACATTTTTTGCTCGATAGAATATTCTCACCTAAATTCCTCTCGATTTTTTCAGGTCAAAGGTCTCGTCCACGTGTTTTGAGCACCCACCATCTGCGGTTAAATTTTTTGGTTAAAAAGCGGCTGGCGAATATTTCTAAAAAGGATTTTCGGCATACCGAGGCGTCAGGACGGGGGCAGAGTCTTATAATTAGTCATAATTTATAGTGCGTGAAGAGATATCTAGAATGGCCCGGTCGGGTTACACGTGGAGCAATCCGACGCTGCTGGAAGGTGGGATGCTGCGAAACGTTGATTTATCTCCTTATTACCCTAACGATCGTCCCTTTGTGCTACTCTCTCTCTATCTCTCTGAGCGGATAGAGCAAGGGTTGTTGGTTGCTAAGGTGTGTCCTTGTGTCGAATCAAAAACGTGATATCATCGATCGAGAGGACTATGATGTAGGTAGTGTGAATTTCGAATATTGTATAACTTATAATGCTGTATTTTAAATTACTATTTGAAAACGGTTTTAGTTTTGTTAACTGATTTTTATGCAATCTATTTTTTTCTATCACGTAAGGTTATTTCACGTTTCTCACAAGTTTCCAATAGATACATAATAAAATTACAAGTCATTATAACAACGTTTTCGCTTTCCGCGATCATGTTCACATTCCATATCTTTATATCCTGGTGAAATCTTTTACCTTGCTCCTCAGTTACTGCACTCAAATTTTCAGGAAAGTTGTCCAGGTGTGAATGTAGTATATGTACGTTTAAATTCATGTTACAGCACAATATTTTCAATTTTTTCAACATATCTTCAATAATATACTTATTTGATTCTTTTTAATTTCCAATAAAGCTGGTTACAAAAAGTTTAAGTGCTTTCTCACTTTTTCATTTTTCACCCTGCATAAGTTCTCTGATGTTCCTTTAAATTTTCTTCTGAGAAACTAGAGAATTGTTCACAGATATTCTTAAAACATTCTCCTTCTTTTGACCAAGTTTTGACGAATTGTTTCATCACTATTAGTACTTTTAAGCTGCCAAAAATTTTCCATTTATGATCTGGATTATGATCCGCATTCTTTCAAATGAACTTAATGTCCCAGAGGCAAAGATGCATACCTATTACCGTTTCATACTTAGTTTTGATCAATCAATAAAAAGCCTCCAATCGTCAGAATTGTTTTTAAATTTGAAAGATACCGTATTCTACGTCTGTGAGCATCTTTGCAAAAAAAAACAAGGTAATCTTCTTGAGAAAAAAAGGAACAAAGTCTACTTCGAAACCAATAAAAGGAAAAAGTCTCTGACTCAATCATTTAACTCGGATTGGAAGAAAAGTTTTGGATCATCGCTGTATGTTTGGGTGTTTCAATATCGCCTAAACTATTTTCTAGCGTATCTGGATGGGAAGGAACGGGTATTTCATGTGGGACAGGTCATATTGCTGATGAAGTGTTAGGATTAGAAATCTCATTTTTGTTCTTCAGATTAAGACCTTGAATATTATTAGAGAAAAAGTAACAGTCATCATTATGATTTTTGACTCCCTTCAAATCATTGTTACACCAAAGCGAATAGATTGCTTTTTACCATTAAACCACTGCCGCAAATCGAACAAATTTAATGGGGCGGCCAAAGCTTGTCCTGATTTCATGAACATGAACTTCATACCAAAATAAGTAAAGTACACTTTTTCGACAAAATCTAAAATGTTTCTTTGTTGTCTTTTTACAGTATAATTGTCACAAATATAGCAAGAAAGTCCGAAAAACAATTAAGTAACACTAGAAAATTGTTTTACAAAGCTCGGAGCACTGTGACACGTTTACTGCACAGAACTAAATACACACTGTAAGTGGACGAAGGGACCGGAGAGACACTGAGACGGAAGAGTAAATATGTGAAGGATAGGGAAACAGATTTTGCGGGTAAGTGCTTTTGGTTCTGATTTGTACTATCTTTTTTACTGTTAACATTCCTAAATGAATTATTTAATATACCATACACAGTGGCGTATCTAGGGCATGTGCCACCCATGGCGATCTTTAAAATTGCCGCCGCCCCCCCATACAATTTTTGCAGTGTCATAAAATTAGCATTTCTTAAAATAATAAATTGGCTATTATTAATCTCTTGTTATTCGTGGATTTATATATGTTTTAGTGCATTCAGGGTTAAGAACCAGACGATACTAGACGATCCCATCGCGAATATGCCGCCCCCAAGCAAGTGCCGCCCGGGGCGGTCCGCTCCCTCCGCCCCACCATAGCTACGCCACTGACCATACATATGTATATATTGTACATAAAAACTATTTCACTGTATTTTTCATTCTACTAAATGGCAAAATTAGAAGTATGATTTGTGAAGAAACTGTATATGCTCAATTTTTTTATTATGTTTCCAATAATCAGCACATGAAAAATTATATAAATAGCTATTTACATCCATGAGAATAATTCTAAAACATACATAACAGATTGAGCAGTCATAATGACCTATGTTAAATTATTATTTAAATTTATATTACATCTATGGAGTTTTTTCGAATATTACAACTAGTTTAGAATCAAAATTTGGTGATGTTTTATCAAAAACTAAATATCTGAAAACTTCTTAAAATTATGAATTCATACTTAACAATTTCCAGATATCTAATATGCTTCGACTTTAAATAAAGGTAGATTTAATTATTATTCTCTACTATAGCATATATGCAGAAATATAAATAAAAATAGCATATAAGCCTTTAAAAAATATCCATTATAATATAAATAAAATGCAGACCTATTTCAAGAAAAGTTCAATCAAAACCAGAGAAATAAAAACAACTATCCAGAGACCAGCGACTGATAACATAATCGGTCTTAGCTTTATGGAGTTTCTCGATTGTTTTAAATGACGTAATAAATAATAAAACATTGACAAATATTGTTTTAACTCAAATGTAACATAGCTGGTAGTCATTCTAGATATCATATTTATTGAGTTAACTAATAAGTCAATGGTTCTAACAATGGTTCTAACTTGAAGTTAAATTTTGTATGCTCAAATATAATGATAGTTTCGACGGATATTTGTGTTAATTTATATATATGCATTACATGTCAAACACGATCAAAAGTTTTGGCATTGTCTAGATTTATTTTTAACTAACCTTATATTTCTTAAAATTATAATTTGTACATGTAACAGTTTTAAAACATGTTTTAACTATTCAATTTAAAATAAACAATATATGTAATGGCTTTATAATAAACACAAGGTAATTCATTTCTCCAAGTGGATTGTTGATTTCGTCGTCGAGTGCTTTTATTATTTTTCCAAGAGAGTGGATAGTTATAGATTATCCCTTTGGTTTCATTGTCAGAATGCTCACTTTCGTTGTAAATATTGCATTGTACATTTGAGGTGTGTAGTATGCATTTTTTTATCAGCACGCAACAATATGCAACTGTGGGCATTGTGTATGAGAGTGGTAGCGAACAATGTCGACAAACCTATTGTCGATAACACTCCACACTTGGACATTATTTGACAAATTGAGGGTGAGTTTATTATTTTGGCTTCGAATTGTAGCCATAACGTGGCAACTTTGGATTGAATGTGTTATATCTATCAATGAAAATACCATAATGCGTTTATTTGGAGTGCCTAGATATTAAAAGCAATATTATCTATATACATATTATATTTTCTTAAGCTTGATGATTAGTTTTTACACGAGTGACGTAAGAATGTGTAGTATTGATATTTGTATCAATATTTATTTAATATTAATGTATTCAGTTGTAGTTTTTACAAATATACAGTAAGATAATTGACTTCAATACATGGTAATACTTGATTGAATAACAAATACCAACGAAAATTTTTTTTAAATATGTCATTGCAGTATAATCATATCAGAATACATTTTCACCGGTAGATATATATTTTTCCAGTGAAAATATAATTTATCTGGCAATTGATAATAATTTATCTGGCAGTGAATGTGTTTTTTCAGTGAAGTTATAGTTTCACTAGTGAAGTCCAAATACATTTTCACAAGTAGATATAAATTTCTACTAGCGTAATCATAATTTAACTGATGCGATAGTGAAATTATATGCTGCTCTATTATGTAAGTGGGTTAATCAATGGCATATTATGTAAGTGGGTTGATCAAAGTATATTCAAACCGAATTTTGGTCAATAGGAGGGCGCAAAAACAATTATCACTTCTCAGAAGGCAAAAATTCACGTCAAAAGCAATAAAATCGTGTCGGCGCCGTCGTAGTGGGAACGCTCGGTAACGAGCGTTCCCACTGCGACGGCGAAGACACGATTTTATTGCTTTTGACGTGGATTTTTGACTTCTGAGAAGGGATAATTGTTTTTTGCGCTCTTCTATTGGTCAAAATTCGGTTTAGATATGCTTCATTCGATTCTCACTTATCGTAAGTCGTAATATTGTTATAACCCCCTTGAATATTGTCATTTAATGAAATACTATGAATCTTTATGAAATGAAAATATTAAAAAACTACCACTGACTGACCAAATTTTGTCCCCACCCCCCTTGGAAAAGCTAAAATTACGTCCTTAATCTTAGAAGCTTTAATTTTATATACAGTGGTAGTCAAACGATTGGGACATTTTTGACGATATGATACTTTTGCAAAAAAAAAACGTTAAATCTACTAGAAGACATATTCACCTAACAGATCTGAGGCTCACTCCGAATAGTATTCATTAAAACTAAGTCATATTCTATAAATACCACATGACATGAATTCACCATTCAAAGGGAGTCGTTGTTTATCTAAAATACTAAGGTTTAGTTCTGATTTTAGCGTCGCCCTGTCAACTTATGTTATTATTGTAATTAAAACTTTAAGGTTTTGTAACCCTACGGGGTGTGGGGGTTTAAGGTTGGTAACTTCGCAGCCGCAGAAACTAGTTAATATTACATATTGTGGCAGACTATGATGGGTTAGATCGTTATTCTCCGAGCGGTGGTGGATAAGCTGGCGGAGAGATGATGTAAGTGGAAGATCCTCAGAGTTCTGGTTGGTGTGGCAGCGACAGCATTGCAGAGGTTGATCTCTCTCTGCTGCGGTGCTCATATGGTGGAGTCCCTCTGAGTATGTGAGCGTCCATGACCGTATGTTGTCCGCGGGCAAGCAGTATCTTCGAATCTGAGGCGGGGCTGCGTCTGTTAGCGGTCTCCATTGTATACCAGCCTTAAGTATTAAGGGTTTCAAAACTTGCTGACGAATCATAATAATGCAGCGATCATTCAGACTTCTTAGAACAACGAAATATGTGTACGCCTTTAGAAAGTGACATTTGCTTGACGAAGATCTCAGAGGTGCTTTTTGTCTCCGAGGTTTTACGGTGCTTTTTGTCTTCTGGTGATATATTGTTTCCTGTGACCGTTTCACAACAAAGAAATATTTTGTCCTGTGAAATATGTGACCCTTTTTTCACGTTCACCTTTTACACTATTGTCTAGTTTATACTTATTAATGAATGATCATTTTCGGTCACAGTCATAGTTAATAACAATATTATTAAATGGTGTATTTACGAAAAATAAAATTTAATATGGGGAGAACTACCCATTCAGATCCGATAAAACGGAAATTAATCGTGAAGTTAAAACATAACAAGCAGTGGCCAGTAAAAAGTATATCAGAAAACATTAATATTTCTAGAGCAAGCTTATAATGCATTAAAAAAGTTTTACAAACTTGTAAAAAAGTCAGCATTTAATAGTTGTAAGGCTGTTTTGATGAAAAAATGTAAAGCTACATAATATTGAAGGTAATATTTAAAAAAAAAAAATCGTTGTTTTTAAATGTTTAGTGTCTTATTCGTTTGACTGCCTGTTGATTTAGTTGATTAATTTGACGAAGTTATCAATTTTATAATGGCAGGATATTTTTATTTTATCAGTTATTATTGTTGGGGTGCAGACTCGCCGAATGCAATAGCGAGATTTAAATCCGCGTTAAACCTTTTTGCACAATGAAATTCGAGGGCTGTGACTGCTCGCTTTGTCAAGTGTGAAATGAACATCCGCATCCATTGTCTGTGTAGTACAAATCTGTTCTTGGAAATATGCACGCAATACGTTTACCCCCATTAATAGATTTGCCCCCTACAATTTCAAGTTTTAATAAAAATGGATGTAAAACAACAACAAACACTATGTGTAGGGTGATATAAATTTATTTTTAGTATTGCAAATAATTGATTTACAAAACTTTGATAGGGAAAATGTAATGATTTTAAAAATAATTTTATATAATGCATAGTGATGGGTACAACACTTGCAGCAGAATTGAATTTTTATTCATAGTTCAGACTTAGTGTGTCATAATACTCACTTGCATGAGTTGATTGTTACCCCTTACACAATAAATAAATATTTACTACCAGTTTTATCAACAACATGTGTATTATAATTAAAAAATAATTTTAAAAGCAAATATTGATATTATATAATTGTAAAAAAATACTGTTAATCCAGCTATTCATTTATTAAAACACTCTCTAATGGGTTTTAAACGTGTACAGCGCTGGTTGAGTAAATATACACGTTCAATTAATATTTTAAAATAAATATAGAATTGCGCCTCTTTGTCTTTAGCGAGACTGAGTAGATTTTATCAAGTTATCAAAACACGATAATTACATTATACTTGTCCAAAGATTATGCAAATTTGATACTATTTGTTTACATAAAACTGCTATTGGAATATATTTTTTTATTTTATTTAAAAAGAGCAATTCATTTACAGAAAAGTGACACATAAACTTAATTTAGTGACTTTATTGTAATATAGTTTAATGGTTATCACAATTATGACTGTAAAGTGGAAAACCTGTTTCATGAAACAGCAAAAACTCTCGTTCGGTGAACTTTTATGTGTAAAATTTATAAGTTAATGCAATTATCTTCAGACGTTATTTACATCTTAAGCTATGCAGCTTTAAATTTTTCATGTAACTGAAAGTAAGGCGTAACATTATACAAATATAATTCAGTGACATGCAACTCTCAGGCGGATCTGGGTAGTAGTTTTTATAAACGAGTGTTACTCATTCACATAATGGTTTATTTTAAACCGGATTTTCAAAGTCAAAATTTTATTCAATATTCCTGTTAAATAATTGTGGCGCCCACTCATAATCACATTGCAATAACTTCTACAACTATTTTTTGCCCTTTGCATTTACAAAGAAACAGCGTTAACAGCATTAAAACAAAAAACGGAATATATTGTGAACGCCACAAATAACGAAAGAATGTGGGCGCTTTGAAATAGCCGTCTGTTACACAAAACGCCATTGAAATACAGTTTTTTTGATCAGGTAATGAAGTTTGCAAATACAATCATTGCTGGATTTATACAACTTAATACGAAAAATAAAGAGCTAAAATGTCTAATAATATATATATATATTTGAAATAAAAACTAGATTCCAGTTCAAGGATCGTTGGTCTTCTCCCATTTCCCCGATAGTTTTAAAGGCATAACATTTAATTTTTAATATTATTAAATTTGTATTTATTATTGGGCGGCCAACATCCTAAAAGTATCATCGATCACTAGTTTCAGTATTAAATTTAATACTAAAACTAGTGATCGATGTAAAATTAAATTTTGGGGGCAAATGCCCTCAACTGCCCCCCCCCCCAAATAACGTCCCTGTATTTCAGGAGACCTCGCATGTAATATTTTCCCGATTTGTAATTATTAACGTTAACAAAACCCTCAGCTAGTTCTGTTAGCGTTCCCCCTTTCGCCTTATTTTATAATTTTATTTCAGTGAGATATTTTTTCACCTTTCATTCCAAGCAATAGAAGTAAAATAGCGGCAATATTAATAATATGCAGGGCCGGCTCAGATTTCGGGATTGTTTTCGAAGCCATGCGCATAAAAACTACCCCTCGTGATGCATTGAGTTGATAAAACAGCGCGCTTTATCGCCGACGCGGGATTGAATATATTAGTGTGAAAAATCGAAAACAGATGTCACTAGTAGCTGGTATCGTCGTACAAAATGCCGGCTTCGATTGAATAAATTGAACTTAATTACTAAGTAGTTAGTATATGTATTTTTTATTATTTATTTTGAAAAGCAAGTTTTATTTTTATGAAGTTTTCAAGTCTCCAAAAAACAACCCTGAACACAGATGTCACTAGTAAATACGTTTAATCACATAAATGGTAGATTTTAATAACTTTTTTATGTTAAATAAATTATGTGTTTTAATTGCATTATTATAATTTGTTTGGTTTAAATTGAGCATTTAGGTCAATTCGCTTGAAATTTCCCGGCTGAAAAGTTAATTTGACAACGCGCTTGCGTCTCCATCATTGATTTTTCAGCTCAAACTCAACAACAAAACGTCGTAAGTGCCATTAGATTTGTCGTTGCAATTTGGGTATTTATTGTGTATGGGCGTAGAGCTTTGGCGCGCGTCGTTCGCTTGCGCATAGTCGAAAGCTTCGCACAACTTTCCTCTGTAGTCGTCGGTATGCCGCGGACTTTTTTGACACAGGTTTTATTATTTGTCTGACATTTAAATTCGCGCGTGGGCCGCAGCGTCGCGAACGTCCGGTGGTCTCTGTCTTCGTCCATCTGCTGCTGCGAAAGCTCGTCCACTGCAGTGAGAAAGCCGCGACGGTCGTCGTCTGTCGTCGGGAGCGCTTCGGCCAGGAGACATGGCATCCTGGTTTCCCTTCGTAGGAGGCGACAACAAAGGCCAAACGACCAAGATGATACAGTACATCGTGCTAGGTGAGATGCTCTTCTCTACTATATATATTAATAAATAATTTCATATTTATTTAACAATAAATTCACCAATGCAATATTGTCGGAATTGGGTGTTTCCCAAAACCAATTTCAAGCACCGTTTTAATTATTAATCCCCATAGATATGCGTAATAATATATTTATAGATACGTATAAAAGCCCTTATCTAACATTAATTAATATGGTGCTGAAAATTAATTAAATATATATATTATGTAAGATATTATCTCTATTATAAATACTAAACTGGATTTGTAGACACGATATTTCATTAGTAGATTAAAACGAGAACAAAGAAAATGGTGGATTTTTAGGCTATATGCGCAGAAAAAATTGTATAAATATAACATAATGTTGGTACATTTGTATTACATAAATTGTGAGGAATCGAATTTCAGAAATATGGTATGGATATCATACGATAAATATGAGCGATGTTTTATTTTATTTTTTCGTGGCTGTAGAAAATCCTGAATTGAAACATACCTACGTAATTTATGATCGAAAAAAATTGAAACTCGCTTACTTATTATTTTCATGTTCAAGTATATTAAATAACAATTGCTATTTATTGAAAATAAACAATTCCAATTTTGTACGGTTTTAGATTCACTGTGCAAAATACGTGTGTATTTTAGGTCAAATACGCTGTATTAAAAAAGTGAAGTCATATTAATATATAGTCTATTTCAAAAGCATTTATTAAATTAAATTTCATTGATTCTCAAATATCTATCACTATGTGTAGAATATGTACGTTCAAAACTATCATAGGTTTTATCTTTACATGTGTATACAATGAAGCTATTTCTTCTTATTTTAATTTGTTTACAAAAACTCGTCATTTTTTCTAATATGCTATAAATTACAGTCGGTAAACTTTTTATTTTATTTTAATTGCATAAATATTTTTTCTTGTATAAATAATAATGCATAATACATACGAACTATTTTGTCAATCTAAAAATTTAATTTCTCTAAAAATGTAAGTACATAGGTACACAAACGATTCTTTGCTGTTATAGATTAACGGTGCGTTTATAGGTCAAATACGATATATGAAGAGTAAAGCTATATCAAAAGCTTTTATTAAATTGAAAAAAACTAGTAATGGTTTTATTTACACATCTACATACATTGAGTTTCAATGTATTAATCTAAACTAAATTTCATTTCTTAATTTACTTAAAAAAATACAGCCAGTTAAAATTTTTTTACTAGCACCTTTAACTTGCAAAGTTATTTTTTCATGGTGAAGTAATAATTTATAATTCATCTGAACTCATTACATTTTCAATAACAATTATATTAAACTTCATATTGAATATGTATACATAAAACCATCAATGGTTTTATTTATGTATATTGTACATTCACATACATTAAAGCTACGTTTTCTGTTTTTCATTTATTAGAAAATAACATTAACTTTTCCAATCTATTCTAAATAAGAGCTGGTAAATTTTCATTACTTTATTTTTTTTACGTGCATCTTTTACTTCTTTAATTATTTTCCATCACAAAACATAATTCAGAATTAATTTAGTACTGTTATTTTTGCTATTACAAATCTTTAAACGAGATTTTGCTGTTTTTTTATCATGTGTTTTTTGGTTAAATGCGATGTATGAAACGTAAAGCCATATTAAAGCCTCGCTTTTGGCTTTTTTAAAAGCACTAGATTGTATTGAATATGTAAGTACAAAACCATCAATGGTTATATTTATACAGTCACATCCTTAAAAAATCCTTTCAAAGAAAATAAATTTTGCAGTATAACAGCTGGTAAATTTTTAATTGGTTTACATTTATTTTTCCATGAAAAGGGTTTCTATAGAATTTAGTATTTCGGTGTAACAACACCGAAACCGTGAAATTATTTATACGTGAAATAGGCAAAGAATCTCAATTCATGAAAAGTGCAAGCCCGTTGCTTTATTCATGAATTAGACAAATTATCTGCCGAATGCGTGAATTGAGTAAAAATTGTTTTGCTTTTTTCGTGCATTGAGAAAAATATATAGTAGCGCTCCGGTGGTATTTTTCGTATTTAGAGCAAATGTCATTTGATTATATAAAAATTAATCAATCATTAATTACAGTGATGTTCATCTTTAATTTAGAATGCAAAAAGGCAGGTATTTTGGACAGGTTAGGTGTGAGCGAGTGTTGGTCAGAACAGTGAACACCCCATGTTTCAAGAGCTATTCATGGGGTATTCACTGTTTGACCAATGCTCGCTCGCTACCGCTTAAATGAAAAAAAGTATTAAAGTTAATAATTATTTTATTTCATGCAATTACAATATATCTGCCAGATAGCATCAAGTACATGCACGAAGGAGTAAAAAAATTGGATCCTTCAATAAACGTGACGTTTCGCAACTGTCAGAAGTGATACACTAATGGAGTGCTACATTATCATTGGCTTAATTTTACAGATAATTTGCCTAATTGACGAATAACGCAACGGGCTTATATTTTGCATGAATTATGCAGATTTTTATCCATTACCCACAATATCATGGATTCAGCGTATACTAGATATTGTTGTTTTAGAATCCACACATGCACGGATCTGTCCGAAATGAATGTCCGGCGGACAAATCCGATCGTGTGTTGTGTGAAAAACCATAGATGTGTCTGTTCGCTGTCCGTGCTCTATTTACTATTTTGAAAGCACATTTAAAATTAAGTTTCCTTTTCCCGTATAAATATAAAATGTATACATAAATAAATTTGTATATATTCTGTTTTTATTTAATTTAAAAAACACAGTATACTACAATATTATGGTAAATATATATAACCGATAATTTTTTTATAATATTTTATTTTTTAATTGCATTTTTTACAGTCATTTTTCGTTGGAAAAAAGAATAATTTAGAATTAAGCGAAAGTATTTTTGCTAGTCTAATCGAATTTCTCTGAAAGAAATAAAAAAAGATTTACCATTGAACAAAATTTTGTATATTTTTTGGCCAAATAAGATGTATGAAAAGTAAAGCTATATTAATATCTCACTTTATATTAATGAGCTACATGTAATAAGCTACATATTTCATTAACATTTATTAAATTAAATTTCATTAATTTCTCGGGATGTATAAAATATGAATAAATGTATAAAACCATCAGTGGTTTTATTTATACATTTACATACATTAAAACTACTATTACTGTTTTTATTTTCGTTAAACTTCAACTTTTTTAGCTGCAGCAGATAGAATTTTCATTGTTTTTCTTTTGAAATTCGTATTTTATTTACATAGTTTTTTTATTAGGAAAACAATAATTTTAAATTAAACGAAGCTCTTTGCTTTTTTAAAAATTGCATTTCTCTGGAAAATAGAGAAAAAACTGCTAAATAAAAATATAGATTTTGCTGTGAAAAATACGTAAGATTATTGAAAAGTAAAGTCATATTAATTAATATCTTGCTTTAAATTTATGAATACTTGTAATAAGCTATTTCATTTACATTATTGAATTAAATTTCATTATTATGTATATTTCTATCCCTTAAGAATATATTAAATACGTATATGTAAAAACCATCAATAATTTAATTTATTCATTAAAATTTACATACATTGAAGTTGCTTTTCTTATAAAAACATCGTCAGCTTTTGCAGTGTACTATAAATAACAACTGGTAAAATTTGCATTGGTTTATTTTACCCTAGTTACGTATTTTACTTCAATAGTTATTTTTCACTAGAAAAACAATAATTTAAAATTCATCAAAAATGTTATTCTAAAGATTAAATTTCTATGAAAAATATCAAAATTTATGTAAGGTATGTATGTAAACGAGATTTCACAAAATTTATTTTTCCCTTAATTTTTTTTATTGTTTCTTACATTTTCGAGTACAAAATAATTTTTCGCATCATTACTTTGATATTTTTACCTCTTGTATAATATACAAAGTAAGTTAACTTTATCGAATAAAATTACAGAAAAAATCTTATTTTTTGATAATTTATTTGAATGGATTTTTTTACCATCTTTAATGAGATTTTTATAATAAAATTTACTTTATTTATTTAAAATATAATCTAAATCTAAATAAAGATTTTGTATCGTATTTATTTATAACGTATTTTGCAATGTTGTTGGGACCTCAAATATATGTTAAAAGCATTATAAATCAAAATATTATCAAGTTTATGGCTTTAGCACTTTTGCCGCACAAGCGCATTTTTGTTATGCTGACGTACGTGACGATCGGAGATACGGTAAATTAGTCAGTGAATTAATTAAATCTATCCCTTAATGCCCCATAAACAATGATCGTTAAATGCATTTACAAATTATATTTTATGAACAAATGTTGACAGACATTCTTGTCATTCTAAGCATTTCCATAAATTTAGCTGATCATACAACGGCAGTTACAATGATAAAGCAGAAAATAAATCCATGAAAATGAGCTCCCTCCATTTTAGTTAGTAAATATGAACGCGTACATAACGTACATCACACTTCCATTCGGAATACACTTCCGTCGGGAACTTTTATCAAAAACTTCCTCTGGATACTTCCGACTTGGGATACACAAGAGTACATCCGTACTCGCACCAAGCGGAACTACCCCAAGCATCGATCGTGACCTTCCCTCTTCACGTCCAGCTACGAAGTCTAAAATTTAAAGTTCAACTTGATCTTGGGTTATACGAAATGCAGACAAAGCTACGATCGCATCACGTATCAATAAGTAATTAAACAAAATTGTACGTGATTCAAAAATGTAATAAAAATACATTTACCTTCTATTCCTCATTTTAAGAACATTGAAATATTTTTAGGTAAAAAATAATATGTACGTGCATAGAATATGAATATTTCAGAAATCGTAATAACATTAAATGAGACTGAAAGAAATAAAGTATATATAAAAATATAGTTACTTTTTGTTTATATAAAAAGCGAATCCTATTCGCAATGTTGATCTGTATCTGATCTGATTCAATTCAGTCTCCTTTGTTACACCCAGCATCTTCTTCTCATACACACAGCGAATGATTACAAAATCATTCTTGTACGTGTTCCTTGAACGAACACACAATGACCGCATGCCATCCGTTGTGCATACATTAGTATTAGACACAACAATCGCATTTCATTAATAATTTACATATAATTAAGTGTATTTTCATGTTTCAGTTTTCCGTCCATTCATAAAATCCTTTCGCGTGTAATTGATTATTTAATGACAACCCAGAATTAGAACGTAAATCACGTACATTACACGTATTAGATATGTATGTACGTCACGAAGGCTGTGTGCTATTTTGTGTCATTATTATTATATATGTAGGATCGATAAGGCGTCGAACCGTAAAAGTCGATCGAGTTTTAATTGAAAAAATCTATTTTAGACCTAGCGGTGTTACTATTTCAGTAACTTTTATTCGCAGAAGCGTTAACTCATCGTGCGCAATTTCCTAGAAATAGGGGATGTTTTTTATGTCTGAAGCAGATTGTGATTGATGTAAATAGATGGAGAGTAATCGCTTATGGGCTAAAAAAAAATGTGGATAAAAAAACGTTTCATTTTTATCAAGGGGTCTTAACAAGATTATTATTTTAGTATTTAAAAAGAGATTTTTGATAAAAAAATACAGCTAATTTAATTGAGTACTATTTTATCCCTTTATTTATCTTGTTTTAAAAATGTATTCTTGTACTCCACCAAAGTGACTCGTGAATTATGAGTGGTCAATCATGCGTAGAACAGAATATATGTATACAATAAGCAGGCCTGCCGAGAGGGGGGGAGAGGGGCAGTGGCGTAGCTATGGGGGGGGGGAGGGGGGGGCCGCCCCGGGCTGCATTTGCTTGAGGGCGGCATATTCGCGATGGGATCGTCTAACCCTGAATGCACTAAAACTTATGTACATTTACGAATAACAAGAGCATAATAATAACCAATTTATTATTTTAAGAAATGCTGATTTTATGACCCTACAAAACATGTATGGGGGGGGGCACATACTCTAGCTACGCCACTGGAGAAGGGACAGATTCCCAGGGCCCGACCCTAAAAAAAATTATAGCAAAAATATATGTATAAAAAAAGTAAAAACCGACCTTAAATAATGAATCTGAACTAAACTACAGTCGTTTGAGATGTATGTACTGATGTATTTCAGTTCCTTCAGCCCTTTTTATATCATACATACAATAAATAAAAGGAGCGGAACATTGCCTTCAAAAGCACCCACTTTCTAGGTAGTACTTTCACAATAAATATAATTATTTTAATTTTTAATTTAAGCCATCTCATCTTTTAGGGGAAAATAAGCGGAAGAATAAATACAGACATACATCGCATCTTACATATTGCCCTATGATAGCTATCCTTACTCATATTAATATGGGATTCTAATATAAAAGGGCTGATCAAAGTATATTGAAACAGAATTTTGTTTAATAGGAGAGCGCAAAAACAATTATCACTTCTCAGAAGGCAAAAATTCATGTCAAAAGCAGTAAAATCGTGTCGGTGACGTCGCAGTGGGAACGCTCGGTAACGAGCGGCGGCGACGTCAGTACACATTTTTTATTTTTATGGATATTTCGTCAGCCCAGTAAACACAATCAATAAGATACCAGACCCAAATTAAAGTATGTAAATCAGTGTTTTACTTTATTTATTATGAACTATTTTTACAGCTTACAATCAATATGGAACTAGCTTGAATTTATTCCATCCGTGACATTAAACCAAATCCGTGACGATCGATCGGCTTTATAATTATATAATAATCTCTAAATCCAATCTCGCAAACATCATAAATTAAAAAAAAACATTAGAGTTCATATGGTATTCGAATCTTTTAGGTGTTAGTCGCAGACTTATACCAACTGTTTATCGTGCTGGTTCGGCGGATATATTTGGACACCTACTAAGGTTGCATAAAAATAGATGAAGTATTCGAATATATTCATATTTTTTTTCTCGGTTTTTACCGATATTAATTAATTTAATCAAATAATGCAAAAATCAATCAAATGCCTGTAAAATATTATTTGATTAAAAAATAAATATTGGTTAATAATAATTATCTTAATTAATCATTAATTACTTATAAACTTTTAGAAATTTATAAAATATGTAGAATACAATGCTGTGCGAATTACTGATCAGTGAGGGCGTCAAAAGGAATGCTTAATTTATTATTTTACATACTTTTTGCCCAGAGACGTATTTCCTAAAATGTCAAAAGCAAATTTACAGCGGATATAGAAGTGACTTTCGTTTACGATTTGCAACTGTTTGTCAGTCAACTATTAGCAAATGGATAATAAATATAGATAAAAAGACAATTTTTTTAAACAAAATAAAGGCGCACAAAGGACCATGTATTCAGAGCGGAACTAGTCACTTGGGTATATTGAGAGAAAAAACAATTACCTGTTCTGTTCAAGTATACAAATTGTTTCGTTCTAAGGTTTTTTCAAATTTCATTCAAGATAGTATAACCGAATATTTTACGAATATTCGATCAACTATTTGAATATTCGATTGAGAACCCAAACACAGACCCTTGCCTCTGATTAAATATAATTCCACGGTTTTTATACAAGTGCTCTAGAATTGTTATTGGATACCGTTAACTGAACGTTTGCTCAGATACGCAATTTCGTTTGTTTACGCTGAATAAAAACACAAATCAATTAGTTTTATGAGTCTTTCGCAACTAATTTCACCGAAACGATAATATATGCTCCATTTTTAGGTTAAAAATAATATCTACGTATAAGAAATGTAAAGTTAAACCTTGTATTTCATGAATCGGAGTAACTTTTCAAACATATTTCTCACATTTAATAGTATCTATACAATTATATTTTCATTTGTATAAAAATACAAAAAAACGAATTCGTTGAATGTGTTTTATTTTTAGCAATACATTCTAAATTTAGCCAGAGCTAGTTAAATCAAAACAATTTGAATTATACTAATTAAAATATACTGGAATATTGGCTGCTATTTAGCTCAATGCGCTACGTGCAAACTTAGCGCTTCACGCTCATAATATCGCTATTTGCGCTCGAAACTTTTGTCTTTTTGTTACTGTAACACCCAACTCTATTATTTTTATTTAATGCTACCATATTAGTGAACTTTTAAAAAATCAGATAATAATAAGAAGAAGCAAATATAAATCAGTAATCGTGTTTCGTATAGCTATTAATATTAGGGGTACCCAAAAGAAAGGACGTTATTTTTAATGAAAATTATTTTTTCAATAACAAATTTATTTTACAATATTATTAATAATCTCTATCGACAAAAATACAAATCGATCAGGCAAGTTTTTAATCTCACATTTGTAAAATCTGGTTGGCTGTTAATTAAAATATTCAGAAAGAAATGTTTTAAATCTATAAAACTATTATTTTTTACCATCTAAATTATGTTGTAGAGACTTAAATAGTTGATAATCTGATGGAGCTATATGGGGAGAATATGGAGTTTATTTTTTTCTCGCAGTATGAGGCAGGCGCGTCGCCTTGTTCTCGTCGCTCATTGCGCGAGGAACCCACGCGCATTGTCTCAATGCCTTTCCAATATTTTTTAAGCTCCTTTGAATGCTAGACCATGAATATCATGTATTATCTGTTAACTCCTGTATCCACATATTTCAATTAGCTTCAATTTCTGCAGCTATACTATCATCATTGATGATTTTTGGTGTTTCCAAATATTTCCAGATATAAATATTTTCAAGCATTTTTTAAATTGACGAACCAGTGAAAGTTAACCATAGATGGCGCAAATGTTTTTGGTTGCTATGGTTGCCGATTTTTTTTGTGAAATACATAGCATACAAGTGAGTAAAATCTTCTTACTCGGAACGAAATCTATCATTGAAACTTAAGGTATTTTTTATGTTTTATGTTCGTAACGCACTCTCCAGAAATGAATCAAAACACTACCGAAAGAAAGACATGCGACCCGAACGACAAATAAATCACAACTGACTGTCAAAGTTATTCGGTATAAAAACGTCCCTTCTTTTGAGTACCCCTAATATTATTATTATATATAATATTATATTGTTTTTCAGTAATTTCACAGTCGTTGTTGTGTTCGTCTACAAACAATTATTTGTGTTGATTGTATTCTTAGCCTTAGCATCACATTTCTGCAGCAATAGTTTGCTAGCAACAGTCAGAACATACATAACAATATCAGTTGTCGTTTTTTTAATATTTCCATTTTATTAAGATCCATAGTATTTTATTGAATGACACGTATTTTTTTGGCTGAATTCAAGGGGCGTCCCTGTTTAGAATCCACGTCAAAAGCGATAAAATCATGCCGTCGCAGTGGAAATGCATATTAAGTTTTTTTATAACAATATTACAACTTACTTTAAAAAGTGAGAATTGAATGAAGCATATCTATACCGAATTTTGACCAATAGGAGGGCGCAAAAGATTTTAGGAATTTAAAAATCCTCGGATAGTGCCAAGATAGTACTACTAGATAGTGCCAAGTCATTTGCAATAATATTTAATTCCTATTTTCAAGGATATATTTTAATATCGTTTTTTTACGTTTTGCTAAATTCAACTGGCCTCTTAAGATCTTTTGAAGTGACGGCACCAGATTATTTAGGCGTTAGCCCAATGCGTCACAACGTAATATATACACATATAAGTAAGTAGTGGGACACCAGATTAAATTTGGAAACATACATTTTATTAACTAAAAACTATTATTATGCCACTATGAAAAACCCAGCTTGATTTTATTTATATTATTTATAACGATATTTATCTGCTAGATAAGGAAAATCTAGGAAAATATAATATAAATATAATATATATAATCAATCCCGACTCCCGGAATTAAAAATTCATAATTTTTACCAAAATAAATTTTATTAAATTTAAAATTCTTGGGAGGAAAAAATAAAATATAACATCCTCTCACTCTCCCCGCTAATAATTTTAGATAGTGGGACCTCCCTTTGGGGTTATAATATTTGTTGCAATTCACTGTTCGTAAATATTGATTAAAATAAATAAATTATAGATTGATTATAGATGAGTCGGTATATAAGTAAATAAAAGGTTTTAATATTTGCGTGTTTTATATGGTATTTAATGTATGTACATATATAATGAATATTATTTTATATTTAGAATGATGTACTTTGCATAATAAGTTATTTATTATTTATTTATGGTAATAAAACATGTCTTTATTTCACTAACACACTTTATACTACATAGTATGATTGGTATAAAAAACCCATGTACTCGCATTATAAATTTGTTTACATTATATTTCAATCAATCATAAAAAACATTACGACAAAAAAATTGGTTTATGGATTTCCATATTTTTATATTTAAGATTATTTTTAAATATATACATATTATACATCGATTTATTTCAATGGTAAACTTTCAGAATATAATGAAAATATAAATATATAGTATATTTACTCTGATATATCTTAGAAAGAGAACTGTTAGTTAGCTTCTGATCTATATGTTCTTAATTATAATTAAAATTAAAAGGGTGAGATATTACATTAAAAATATTATGAACAAATAAATAAATGCTATTTATGCAACGTTATATAATAATCTCATTTCATTCATTCTCAAAAACTAATACAACTGTTTCAATTGACCAACATTTCAATTAGGTAAAGTTTTGAGTTGTGCTACTTGTGTCCGTGTCCTATTTATCAACTTTCACAACTGTCTGAACAGCAAAACTGTGTTTGTGTGCCATTGCATCCTAACAAAAATCAATTTTGATTCTAGGGTGTGCCTTGTGCACCGTAACTGGATTGCAGTTGGAAGGCTTATCGACGAAGAAGCCCCGAGTTACCAAATACAGTAGGACAACACCTTCACCTAGCGATGTAAGTTATTAGTTATGACATAACATAGTCTATATAATAAAATTGTTTGAATAAATGTTTTATTTATAGGGTCTAATATCAGGAAACTTAGTGGGTCCTCCGGCGCCAGTGCCAACGCCGTCCACTACTTCTATGTACCGAGTGAATAGTTCGACGGGAGCTACTTGCATTTTACTCAAGACTGACGCTCTGCTCATGATAAAGTACACGAATAAGCTTGGAGAGCAAGTTGTAAGTGTCTTTTGTATTTTCTATCTATTATACTTTGAGTTGGACATAAATGTTGAAATGGTCAAAGGAGTATAATAAGCTACGTTGCAGGATGGAAAACTACGAGTAAATAAATCAAAGAAATCTATATATTCACTACTAACCTTATGAAAAACTTCTAAAGAATCTCCTTGATAGTAGCTGAATGAATTGGACCAATTTTTCCTATTCTGAAGAAGCATTTTTTCTATTATCTCTACCTGATATTTTTTGCAGCTCATTTAGATATTCTGCGGTCACTTAATACTCTTCTTTTTCTTATGTCTTATTCCAAGTGTAGGTCCTTCATGCCTTAGGCTCTATCATCAGATTCTTCTTTGTAAACACAGGTTGATCACTAAGCTCTTGATTAAAAGTGCTTTTTAATGTTTGCTATGACATTTTGGTTTATTGGACCACTTCAGAAAGCTGAACTATCAACAATTCCATGGCATCTTTTAAATTAAATGTGTGACTAGGTGCATTATCATTCAGTGGCAAGCTATTTTCCTCTAGCTATTTCTTCACAGTAGATGCAAAGAATTCAAGTACCATGCTTTTGGGTTATGCAATGTGGTGAATTATAAATAACTCATGGAATAATCCAGGTTTGCAGTACGAAAAGTTCGTTGGTCGTACAAAGCTCTATTCTACATAATTAAAATTAAGAATAAAATATAACCTAAATGAGATCCTTGACGTACACCAGTTGTTTTAATTTATTTTTATTTCGTGTTTTGGTGCAGAATGGTGCAATTTATTCACGAAGATCTGTTTCATATATATTTGTATTTCACAAAATATTATTTATAATAATTATTATATAATTTAAATATAATAATTTAATTATAAAGTATATATGTGTATAAATAATTTAATAAATAGAATAATTCATGTGTCAGTATTGGGCTATAATGTTGAGTGCGTAAGATTACAGTGTGATGCAAGTACGTCATTTCAGCTCATTTCCAAAGGGGGGCAAAAATTGGCCAGTCAGTGATGTTTTTTATACCAATCATACTACGTAGTATAGTATTTCGTTAAATTACATGCATTTTTCTTGACAAATTAAAAGGGATTTCTTTTTAGAATTTCTCGGTTATCTAGCGTTTATATTAAGACAATATTATTACTCAAAATAAGTAAAAATCGAATGAAGAATAGATAAACCAAAGTTTGTCCAATAGGAGAGCCCAAAAAACAATTATCCCTTATCAGAAGTCAAAAATCCACGTCAAAAGCAATAAAATCATGCCGCCACAGTGAGAACGCTCGTTACCGAACGTTCCCACTGTAGTCGCTGACACGATTTTTTTGCTTTTGACGTAAATTGTTGATTTCTGAGAAGTGATAATTGTTTTTGCGCCCTCGTATTGACTAAAATTCGGTTTGAATATTCTTTGACTAATACTCTCATATCAGAAATCTGTTGTAATATCGGTAAATAACTATCGGTAAATAACTATCATATTTTTAAAACATAGTGTAATATCGAAGTGCAGACAAACCATAGAGCAATATACGAGATGCGCTTATTTTCCCCTGAGAGATGATTTTATATTTTAGACATGACCTAATGAAAGTTCTAAATCTATAATTGCTTTTAAACTTTCATTAGGTCAAGTTGGGTTTGGGTTTAAATAGCAAATGAACGTTTCACAAATGTTAAATTAAGTATCATACACATTTTACAGCATCATATAATTTCACTAGCATCTATCAGTTCGATTATATATTCGCTAGTAGAAATATAAATCTACTGGTGAAAATATAACTTCACTGAAAAATACACATTCACTGTAACATTTATACATTGCATGTAAATAAGTAGCAAAGAGTTTGTAAATGTATATATTATTACATATGGCAAAGTCGAAATCATATAATTTTACTAGCATCTGCCACATAAATGATATTTTCACTGATAAAAATATATATCTACTGGTGAACATGTATTCCAATATGATTTCACTGAAATGACATTTTTAAAAAATATTTTCGAGATAGATTCGAGACTGTTTTATTTAAGGAATTTCTGGAATAGAATCAGGGATGTCATTTCAGCTTTTTTTAGGGGGGTGGCAAATGTTGGCCATTCAATGGTCATTTTATAATTTTTCGATTCATTATAATTCATAGTATTTCATGCAATGACATGCATTTTTCTAGCCAAATTCAAGGGGGAGGGCGTCATATTATAATACTTGTTTTAATGCATGCTTCAAATATCACATTACATTGTATAAGTTACGATGATTACTTTTTATGGTTTTTAAAAATCATTTTTTACGATGTTAAGAATATCACGATTTCTCTCTGAGGTCACTATATTTGATAAATTTATTTTTAACCAATCATTTACATTTTCACAGAAACACATTTTCTATGTTTTATTGGGTGAAATTCTACAGTAAATATTTTTATAATGTAATATTTTATACAAATAGGTTTATAATTAGTTATGTTTCATTTATCGCCCCTTTTAAAAATAGCTATTTAAAAGCTTTGTTACCATTGAAATGGAAATAACCGCTGAACAAAGATTTATTAAAAATAACATATATACGTTTTATATTAAAAAATGTGAAATATGAAGTAGATATTTTACGCAACTCAGAAATTCTATAATAACTATTTTTAAATACTGCTATTCACCAGCACGTTCATTCATAAGTATTGTTCGAAGAATCGTTTACAAAAATACAATTAATACAGGGTGAGTCAAATGAAAACCTTTTTCATTCACTGCTACTCGCTGCAATTGACTCTAATATCACTATTTGATGTGCCTGAGTTGGTTTAAAAAGTCTGCTATAGACCTCATACTGTTACAAAACGTTATAGTATGACAGACGTGTATCACCGTACTAAACTTTTAATAAACAATGAATTTCAATGGGTTTTACACTTTACAACTTAATAGTAATGCTCCATTTCAATGCATGTTGCAAATACAGCAGTGTTGTAAATATTTATAGTAATTCTACAGTTTTAATTTGACTAACCCTCATGGATATACATATCTCCGTTAGTAACTATTGAATAATACCATTTTTCGTTTTCATTCTGATATTTACATTATTTATATAAACAATTAAATGTTACTTTTATAGGAAGCCGATACATTCGTGCCAGATGAAGCATCCGTTACTGGAAATTGCAGATTCGAAGACGTTGAAACTATGACTATTACGTTCAAAGGATTTAAGCTCATATGGAGCTTTGCTAAGGTAAATAAATATAATTATCATATCATTTTGTGATGGTAATAACTCAATGCTTTATTCAATTTAGACTCCGGGTGGTGAAAGATGGTACGTCAGTAGAATGGAACTTTTATACAACACGAATAATAAACTGTTGGAGCATGTGGATAAGCCGAATGTACCTTTGTCACTGACGACTCCAACCAAACATGCTTTATTGTTATTCCCCACGCCCGTGGGGAAGTCTTTTGGATGTACAGTCGAGACCACAATTGAATTGGAGAACTACGATACAGCGTAAGTAGTGATATTATTTTATATAATTATCCCGGTCTGAATAATACTTTAATATTATTTCACTATGTCACATAATCCAATAAATTTCCTACCGCATATTAGTTTATTAACTCGGTTGATTTTTTAATGAGTAATATAATATTTATTTATTGTAAAATTTGTAGATATATATACAATTGTATGTATGTATTGTAAATATAAATCAAAGTTTGCATAGTTTGCTCAAATATATTGACACTTTCACTTCTTTCCATTCAATATAAATATAAATTATATGCAGTACCGTCCATTTCAAATCATACTCATGTTGAAAAATCAATTGGATGACATAATATTTACATTTGTAGTGTTTCAAAAACATGTAAAAATGTAAGTTTGCTGATGTATACTATATTTAAAATTATTAAAACTAACAATTATCATTCACTAATAATTGAGAACACGCAGAATAATTTGTAAAGTTTTACTATAACAAGTTGTAATTGGAATTTAATTGAAGTAATAGACTTAGTCCATTGTAGTTCTTGACTGTCGCGAAAACAGCTTTCTGTTCTCTGTCGTTATCTCGTTATCTCCGAGATGCAACATCCCTTTGTATGCAATTAAACTGAATCAAATTAAGTCATTATTTTCTTTGGTAATAGAAATACTGAGCACGATATTTTTCAGTGGTTGGCTATTCTGCATCACTGAGACTTTAAATTTTATAAATCTAGTCACTAGAGGTAAATCTTTGTATTACATACCTCTTGGTAATAACGTATATTCCACTATTGGCAACATACTCTCTTCAAGATGCCCAGTTGTCCCTCGACTTTGCTTTGTCAGTGAACAACGTTCTTGAACCTAATGACAATTTAAAACAAGTTAAAAAATATAGTTATAATTAATTTAATATTGGCAATTAATTACTTGTTAAGTAAATAATTCAATAAATAATCAATTAAAAATTAAAAAAGTAATCAGCCATTAAAATAAATTTAAAAAAAGTCCATTTGCTTTTCAAACTTAAGCCTAACCTAAATGGCACGTACGTTCGGAATATTTTGGTCTTAGCAACTGATGTGTCGCCCTACAACTATTTTTTAAAACAAAATTCGTTAGTACCAATAACTGATCACATGGCAACTGAGCGACGGCTATTGATTATTTATTATATCTACTGATCATTTAGTTATACTTGCGGACCATTTATTAAAGTGCAGACAAACTTTGTACCAATTTGCGAGATGCGACGTCTGTCTATACATTTTCTTCAGCTTATTTTCCCCTGAAAGTTGAGTTGACTTAGTTTGTATTTTGGACTTGACCTAATGAAAGTTCTAAAACTATAATTAGATTTTAAAATTTCATTAGGCTAGGTTTGGGTTTGAACAGTAAATGGACGTTTCGCAACTGTCAAATTGAGTTTAATAGATATTTTAAAGCAGCTTATAATTTCACTAGCCCCTATCGGTTAAAGTATATTTTCACTACTAGAAATATATTTCTACTGGTGAAAATGTATTTAGACTTCACTAGTGAAAATATAACTTCACTGAAAAATAGAGGGAAATTATAATTCCAAAGGAAAATCACAGATTAGATTTTCCTAATCCTGCGGACGAATAATTAAAACCGAGTTAGGTTGTATATATTAAGTATTCAAATTTCTCTAATAATGAGCTACTTCATCTCATATAAAATAGCATATTTGTTTAAAAATCATGGCAATCAATAATACATGAAAGACTGTATTGAGCAATGTTTAACGTAAATAAGATAACTAAATATTGCGTAAAACACTTTATATGTGTTAATGTTTACTCGGAAGAGTAAGCAATTATGCAGAGTTTTGCGTATCAATTACCAATGGAACTCGACGAATTTGTGAATATGAGATAAGTCATCAAATATTTTGAGGAATGAGCTAAAATAATTGTACAAAACACTGCTAAAATAACTCATTTATGCACATGTGATTGAAAGCAAATATTTTTATTAATTTCTCAAAATAAATTTCCATTTGCTTAAAACATATCTACATATCACCGTAATACATTCTTAAGTAACCGGAGAGTACTATATCCTTATTAGATATTTACTGTTTTATTAAATTGTTTATCTATTTTCAGTAATCAAGTCGACCAGAAAGCCACTCTATTCTTGAGGGACTTCCAGCTGCAAGCGTTCATGTACAAAGCTAAGAACGCCTTTGGACCAATATTCGCATGTTCGGCTTCGGGATCTCTCAGGGACGAGACGGCTCCGATCGCCGTCGGTGCTACTTTATCCATAGCGGTCCTCTGCACTGTCACCGGCTATGGAATCTTCCGCTACCTGAAAGTCAAGAAGGTCCAATACGACACAATGGAATAATAAAAAAATGAAACTCATTAATTTGCTTCAATGTTTTGTATCGGACGACACGCTTAAAGGTAGCACTCAATACTAGAATATTTTTTGTGCATTTTATGGAATGGATTAACAAATTGCATCAGAGGCTACTTTTAAGCGCGCCGTCTGATTTGTATTATTATTTTTTTTACAATTTTCAAAACACCTTTAACTAAAAAAAGCACTTTTTTCTCTTTGTTGTTTTTTATATAAATATATAGTATAACTTTTTGGAACGTATATTATTATTAATTAAAAAAAAGTAAAGTTGTTATTATTATTAACTTTTAATTTACATTGAATACTTAGTGATTGTCTTTGTAAATATTCTAGCGTTTTATTGATGTTTACGAATCGCAGAGAACATTCATATGAACGATATGTATAGATTAAAAAATGAAAAACATATCTATATACGAAACCTTTATCTTCCGAAAGAGTCATATCATTTTATCGAATAAATTGTTATAAACTATAATTATAGGTAAAATTTGCGTGTGATGGTGCAAAAACAGAGAAAATCTGCGACGTTCAATTACTTAGAAAAAGAAAATGTTTGTTTACGTTTTGTTTACATTGTGATAATTAACTTCTTAACTTCAATATTGATTTTAATTATTGTTTTAATACGACTAACATGTTTTCATAGAAGTCTGAGCGTTTATCAAAACGACTATTATATTTTTTATGGTTTCGTTGATTACGGTGCCAGAATGGATTTATAACGTATAGTTTGTACCAAATTTTACGGTAGAGTTGATATTATAAGGTATAAATATATAAATATTAAAACTATGTAACAAAAACCCATATGTATATTACTTGTAATGGAATTTGGATATATAAGTTATAAGGGACCTTTTTTAACGTTTTCCTTTTTATTTTTGAAGGAGTGAATCCATAATTAGATTTGTTAATTGTTGTGCTTCTGAAATAAATGTAATATGAACATAACTCCTTACACTAAATAAACTGATATATGTTTAAATATACAAAAGCAATATATGTATTTACGAATATGTAAACAATTTGATCATATGATTAATTTAATTACATTTTTCCATAATCAATGCGCTTTTGCATTCGGGAAAGTGTGGCCTTGTAAAATGAACAACAATATTGTTTTAATAATATTAAAAAAACTGGTTATAAGTTGCAGTAAAACTAATCTAATTTGCTTTTTGAATATAAATTATTTTATATTATGAAGAATGTAAAATTATACAATACCAATAAAATAGTTTGAACTCATCTGGATTAAAAACCACAATCTCTTTATTTTTTAAACAAAAAGTTTTAAGTAAAGCTTACGACTGTTCTCGCAAATACACAAATTATCAAGAACCAATGCTTATAATTTATAAAAAAATGGTCGGAGATTGTGATTTTGATCCGGTAAATCCTAACCATCTTCGAGTTTCAACTTTAATGTTTTGTTACAATAAAACACGTAGATGGCGCAGTTAAAAGTAGCCTAACATGTGTTAAAAATGTTATATAAAGAGCAGTCAGTCCATATATTTTTTTAAATATCAAATTTATTCAGAATTTTTTTTTATCCAAAAAATAATACACAATCATTTACAATTTTATTTTGAAAATAAAATAAAATTGTAAGTGATTGTGAATTATTTTTGGAAAAAAAAATTGTACATATACTTTTTTGTGAATCGTAAATAACCTATTTTAAACAGTCTTTATATGAAGAACATAATTACATTAGAATCAATAAATATTAATTCTAACGTAAATACATTTTTATAAAACAAATAAAAGGTATCTGTACGTATGAAGGATACTAATTTATTTGAGATAGTCTGATATTTGATGACACATACATGAATTTTAATATTTAAAGACCCCGACGCAAGAACATGTTAACTTACAAAATTTTGTTAAAAAGGCATTTGCAAATTTATGGTTGTATGATTAGAAAATTATAATTTAAATGAAAAAACTATATTTAAATGAAAGGCATGCATAACATAACCTGAAATATTTTCTTATGTAATTCTTTTACATATTCATAAAACAAAACAATATGTTTCTCTTCTTAAAAAAAACACATTATTGAAGTTAATATGTATTTTACTTATATTCTAGCCTTTTTTAAACAATGCAATGCAACATGTTATCGCTTTAGGGTCTTAGCGTATACAATGTGGATTGATTGCTTTTAAAATAACAACCTTTAAATTCAAGATGTGCAACATTTTTGGCATGGGACAGTTTTATTTAAATTTAATTGAATCACATTATTATTAAAAATTAAACATATTATATAGATAGATATATATATATATACATATATATTTAAAAAATGGAATTAAAATATATTTATATTTGTGTGTTAAATAAGCCATACACTTGTCTTCCATTAAATAAACATATGTACTCATTATTAATATGTAAGCTTATTATATTAAAAAAAAACATGTAATACAGGAAAACCTTTAAAGTTTAGATAACGAATAATGTGTGAGATAATTTAGTATCTATTATTTGGGAATCAATGAGGTTTTCCTATATGTGTATGATACGTGATGTGTCACAAAAAAAATAAGCGTCTCAGACGTTGATTGATCTCCGTTTTAATATAATAATTATGTATATGTATTGTATTGTCGGTCGACATGCTTTTGAATGTTACAAACAAAGTGCTAAATTGCTTCATAAGATGTTTTTAAAAAATTGTGTATTCTAAAGTGTTTGTTGTTAAGTCGCTCTGATACTCTCTGAAAAATGAAATACAACAGTGGAAAATTTCAATAAAAATAAATCGGAGAGTTTATATCAGAGAGCAGCGTGAAAATGAAATTTTCGCTATATATACATATATATTTTATATTTGATTTTAAACTCGAAAGCTTTTGAATCGTCAATTATATCAAATCAATGAACCAAATTTCTGATAAATATTTTCTGATTGTCAAAAAGCACGTTCAAAGTGGGAAATCATATGTTAAGAGTCAATTCCTGGATCGTTCGATTGTATTGATTTCGGTAATTTGCACATACACATTGTTAGATCGTATTATAAATATGCGTTTCAATTGAGGAAAACTTTAACTCTAATCGGGATTGTACGTATTTTTATGAATATAAAAAAAGCATGTTTATAATGAACAAACCAAAAAAATACTCAAATCTGTATGGATTGTTGATATTTCGATTGTTGCCATACGATTTGACATTGTTATGACGAATACTTAGTATTGATGATCAATATTATTTAAATATTATTATTATATGCTTCATATATATAAATATATATAGTGATATTAAAAATAAAATGTTAATTATACCAGTTTTTTATTTATGCGACAAAAAGTTAATATTTAGAAGAGGTAATTCATATAGAATTTTCAAGAAATGGTAAAAAATAAAAAAGAGGCAACAAATTAAATGGTCAGTAAATTTTAAAAATCAGTAATAAAATTAATAATTTTAATGTTCCGATTTCTATTCAAAGGATTATGTATGACTTTTATATAAAATATTTTATATTCAATTTTTCTAGAGCCATAAAGCAATACATTTTCTAGTTCTATGTTAAAATATTATTCATTAAACATGTAATTAAGAAACTAATATATAGCGACGACCTGGCTAGGTAGAGCACATATTGCAGATACACATTAATCGCTAGAAAAGGAATTGTCGCATATGTGCATTAAAAGCGCAATCAGTTTTTTATTAGGATTTACGATGCCTACATGACGATTAGAGATTCCGAGGGATTAGAATTCTCAACAGCTGTTCATGGCCTTTAAAAATGCTATTGTTTTGCATCGACCAGCGCATCAACTGGAACGCAAAAAGGAAAAGTGTTCAATGTTGCTGGATCTCAACCTGTTAAAATTTTAACAGACACGCAGAATTAAATAGAAATAAAAATTGAGCGAGCGAGCAAGAAACTTCCACCAATTCTACCAAGGGTATATAAGCGCATATCATTCAATTAGTTAATTCTGATTTGGGACACACTTCAGCAGGCCTGCCAAGATGAGAAGACCAATGAAAATATAAATTATCTGACAGGTGCTAGTACAATTATATGATTTCAACTTTTCTGTATGTAGTAATATATATATTTACAAATTTATCATTATTTATTTACATCCGATGTATAAATTTTACAATGAATGTGTATTTTTTGATAAAGTTATGTTTTCATTAGTAAAGTACATTTTCACCAGTAGATATATATTTCTATTAGAGAAAATATAATTTTAAGGGTGCTAATATGCTGCTCTAAAATGTCTATGAAACTCTATTTGACAGTTGCGAAACGTCCATTTGCTGTTCAAACCCAAACCTAACCTAATGCATTTTTTAAATCTAATTATAGTTTTAGAACTTTCATTAGGATTAAGTCGAAAATACAAACTAAGTCAACTCAACTTTCAGAGGAAAATAAGCAGAAGAAAAAGTATAGACAGACGTTGCATCTCGCATATTGGTCCAAAATTTGTCTGCATTTCGACATTACACTATATTTTAAAAATATGATAGCTGTCCTTACCGATGTTACTATGGACTTCTAATATAAGAGGGCTGATCAAAGTATATTCAAACCGAATTTTGGTCAATAGGAGAGCACAAAAATAATTACCACTTCTCAGAAGTAAAAAAATTACGTCAAAAGCTCGACGCTTGGTAACGAGCGTTCCCACTGCAACCGTTTTATACGCTCTCCTATTGGGAAAAATTTAGATGTACTTTATTTGATTCTCACTCATAATATTATTATAAAAAATCTTAATATAAACGTTTGATAATTGAGCATTTTTACTGCAATGGCACGATTTTATTGCTTTTGACCTGGACTGGAAATTCACTATATGGCAGCACTGAGCAGCAAAGAAAACACGACTAATTATCAGATAATTATAAAAATATATTATCATAAAAATCAAACAAAATTCCTAATCCAATACAAGCCTAAAATATATAAAAAACATCAATATACGCATGAAAAAAAGATATTGTTACAGTGGTTTTAAAGTTGGATAATTTTATTTTGTTAATAAATTAAATTTTATATTCATAGTAGGACAACTTATAATTACATATTAATCGATTGGAAGTGACAATCAAATAAAGGTGTTTTTCCATACAAAAATATAGGATACTATGTACTTACAATGGCCATGTAGATTTTCAAAAACTACAAGCACACTTTACTGCACGAAGTATCTTTATTTTTTTTTGAATATTTGACATACGCCTAAAAAACAATTGACATTGTTTCATGCGCTGAATATTATTGTTATATGTATTCTTTTGTAGACATTCATGAATAGAACACAATGGTTTCGCTTATCAAGTGTCACCCGGAAGGCATACTTTTGCTTCATTAGATGGGTTATATATTAATAGGAATGGTTTAACTTAAATTTAAAATTCTAACCTGTATAGGCGAATATTCCTAGAAGTTCGCAGAGCCTTGTTACATCTCAAGTTTAACTTTCTTTCGGTTAAGACCAGACCGCTTGATGAGTGACGATTTATGCAAAAGATGTTTCAAAAACCTTTATAGGAATTAAATTTGAATTATTAATATACAACAAAATAAATAAAGGTACTATATAAGAGTTTGACAAAATATACTTAAATCAAGTTGAATAATATTTTTTTATTCCAATAAATGTATAAATGTAATAAATTACAAAAAATCTTAATATCTAAACTCGATAATATATATAACATTGATACGATTTAAGTTTTTAGGCTTTCTCAGCCGTTTCTACTGATTCGTTTTTTACATTTTTAAAAATGTCATGAAATATATTTACATTTTAAAAACTAATATTAAAAAATCACAATGCGTGAATATCAAATAAATCTATCATATAAAATATATACATCATATATAACTAAAGTTTACGTTGACAAATGATAAATAATTTAAGTTAATCTGAACTTTTTTTTTTAAATAAAAATGTTTTATCATTATAAAAGCAATAGCAAAATGACTAGAAATTATGTTACAAAAGATCAAAAGGCGGGATTAAACATTAAATATATGGCAGTTCGTTAAAATTGTAAAAAACGTCGATATAATAATATACAAATATGGGGCACTTATCAATTAAAATACAATTGCGCGACTATCGTAATATCGCAAACTAAGTGTATTGTTAATCCTAATAAATGCAGACTGGTACAATCATTATACTTCATAATTACAAATCAGTGATTAATTAATCGGAGGAATGCACACGAAAAAAAAATGCTCACCGCATATTGCATTACAAAGTCGTTTAAAATCATATAAATATTATAAAAGATGTCAGTGAATGTTATAAAACAAAAGTAAAGACAGAGCACCTTATTAGATAATTTTTAAAATTGACATCCAAAATATATTACATAGAAAAAACATCTTCGAAAAGCATGTATACAAAATATAAAATATACATATATAAAAGGACTAGGATATATTTCCAAAAAGGACATTTGCAGCAAAATTTACATCGTTTAGCACATTCGATAAAACACGTTTATATATAAAATGTATATATGGACGAAGATTTACACATAATATATATTATATAATAAAAAAATCAGTCTATTCTTAACCACTCTACGTGGTCGACTCTTTCAGTATTTTGGAAATTCGACGCGTGGTCTCTGTGAAAGTCGGTCTGTTTTTCAACGATATGTCCCAGCAATTCTCCTGAAAATTACAATTTTATAATTACATATAAATATAATATCATTAAATGCCATATAATGTCATTCTTAAGCTAGGGCGCAATATTTCATATTGCTATTCAGATGAGATGAGTCACCCCTTATCTTTTTATCCTGCAAGTGTTTTGGCGTGGCAAATGTGTAAACGAAATAAAATTTGAAATAAGTACATAAAATAAAAAATGTGTTTTGGAACAATTGAATTATAAATAATTTCCTTTGAATTATAAATAAATTATATTTTTCCTCGTAACAAATAAAGTAAACATTTTGTTAATTTATACTTCTTTTATGAATCTTTGTAAGATGCATTATTATAATTTTTGTGTATAAAGCACAAGCAGATTTATCTTAAACGAAACAGAACTTGTTTAATTAGACAAGACCGAATATAACTTACCAATAATTCTACAAGACTCTTCGGCATATCATCGTGCGTTTTCCATGTCAGGGTATTATTTTTGAGCTGTGCCAGCACAGTCGAATCGCTCATCTTAATAAACGGCAATTCTGCTTTGAAGAATATCTAAAATATCATTTACATCATTAACGATACTTACAAAGCTTTATGTTGTAAATATAATAAAAAATTAAGCTTACCTCCCAAACGGTACAAGCGAACATGTAAATGTCTGATTTAGTCGTATAATCAGATTCGTACACGCATTCGTAAGGAAGCCACCTCAATGGTATCACCTGATTTACGTGCTTATAATATTCTTTACTGTACATATCCTTCGTCAATGCCGGAATGGATATCTTCACAGAAAAGTTTGACGATATTAAGCAGTTCCTTGTAGCTAAATCCCTGTTAATAAGCAAATAATTATTTAGCATAAGATTTTATTTAAGATCTGATTTAATTACTAACCTGTGAACCATCCTATTGTCAGAAATATATTCCATCCCTTTACTAATTTGATGAACTAACGTCAACATTTGAGGCACCAGCAACGGTGTCGTATTTCCGGTCTTCTTTACACTAACACTATCTTCTGTTTTGCCAGACTTTTCATTGAGAGCGGCTATTTCTTCTTCATTTCTAGTTGCCAAGAGGAATTGCTTAAAATCTCCCTGAAATTAACAATTGTTTATAATCTTAATTCTTCTATTATTGAGTATTTTTATATTATTACCCAATCAGTGTATTCAAACACTAAATAATGAGGCTCCATATCGTTGCACAATCCGATTATTTCACTGACGTTTTCATGCTTTAACTTTGAAAACATATCTAGCTGCCGCTTGAACTCAGCCAAATGGTTCTCGTCTTTAGTGTGCAGCAAAGACTTGATCATGGCGTACTTAGATTTCTTGCTCTCGGATTTGATCGAACCATCTTCATCGGCCAATAGCTCAACTTCTTCAATCCTCGAGTTTCTGTTCGATTTAGAATTATGACACTTTCCAAGCAGGATATCGCCAAATTCTCCCCTTCCTAACAGCGCGATATCGTACAGTAAGGATCGAGGCATTACAATTTTATCGTAACGTGAATTTATTCCACTGTATCCTTTACGAGACGCCTTCGAATTGGTCGATAGCTCAGAATTATCGCTCATGTTCTGACCGCTTTCTCCGCCAGTGATATTTCCGCAGTTCTCATTTGATCCCTTTGTCTTGCCGACCATTCCGTTCTTCTGCTTCCCGGAGCCGTTGCATTTATTTTTGGCGTTTTTTAATTGACAATATTTATCGGAATCGTTATTCATAATGTCGTCATTATTTTCTATGAGCTTATCGTTTGGACCATCTTTCTCTTCTTTCATTTCAAGATCGCCGTTCTCCAATTTCTCATTGGCTAAGTTGCGAGTGATTTTTCTTCTTCTGCGAACTCGACACCACACCATCAGTCCGATGACTAAGATCATATAAGCTCCTACGACGCTCATCGTTATCAGTATTGCCTTCGTAATAACACCGTCTTCATTTTCATCAACATCGACAACTATAAAAAACAATTATTAAAATAAATACAAGCTTTTTACTAAAGAAAATTATATTTAAAGCAGCTTTTCCTATGCCATGAAGAGCATAAAAGATCTATCATATTTTTTTCTTTACTTTAGATATGTCAAATCTAAAGTTTAACAAACAACTACAAATTTACAACTTTTTTCAGAATAAGCTCAATTGCAGCTTTTTATCTTTATCAGAAAATGTGATTTAATTGTTGATCCAATTAATGGAAATTTTCATTCGTTTCAGTTTCAAGAGTTCCAAAATTTTTGCAAGGCATAAACATCCATTTTTGAGCTAAATTTTTTTTTTATCTAACGACCAGCGATACAGACATTCATTTTGAGTTCGGTCTAGAGATGATTCAGAATCATCAACTTGCACCAATATTTCTATATTTTTTGTTGTCGTTTCTGTTATTGTTTTGAATTTTTTTAGTAGACCGGCAGTTGAAATGTAACTGAATTTTATTTTATTTTTAAACTTAATTAAAAAATAAAGAAATAAAATGTTCCCAATATTGTCAATCATTACGCACTAGCATTCAGTAACAATTGCTTTTAAAACATTAAAAATACATGATATTATAATACATGACAAAAAAAGCCCTGAGTATGATGAATTAGGGTGAAGTAGTTAAACACAATATACAAAACTTACCAATGGCGTGAACAACCAAAGTAACTTCTTCTCGTTTCAATCCGGCTGAATTTCCAGCAGTACATCCGTAACGATCGCCGTCTTCTATTCTTGTAGATTTGATGTATAAAGTTCCATTTTCAAGTAAATGTATTCTGTAATGTTATCAAAGTATTTAAGTAATATATATTTATTTTATTATATTCTTAAATATCATAAGGAAAGAATTTGTAACTAAAAAAATATTTTAAATAATATAAAACTAAAGATTTCAATTAAAAACATTGAGATGCATATATTGCTTCGTAGTTTGATGTATATTATGATCTATATTTTTGAATAAGTACAGTGAAAGAAGGAATAAAATAACAGATGATTAATTATTCTATACCTTTCATTTTCATTAATTCCGTTTCCTTTATTAATTGCATCTCCATTGGTGACATCAGATTTATTATTATCGGCACTAATCGTATTGATAAGATCGAGATTCCGATCCCACTGAGTTTTAGGCTCAGGATCGCCCTCAGCAATGCAGTCAATCCACACAGGATCGCCTTCAGTCACGTCAATCACTTGAGTAGGCAATGGCGAAATGAAACGTGGCGATACTATCAAATAAACAAATCATTAAAGATATATGTACATACATTAAATTTTACTTTAATAGCTACTTACCAACAACGTCGATGAATATGAACGTCTCTATAGTCTCTTCAGTATTGGTTGCTGTGCAAGTATAGTTTCCTTTATGTCCTCTAGAGACATCGGTAAATTGTAAAGTTCCATTGATTGACTGTACGTCGTCAGGTAAGGTTTCATTGTAATCCTAAAATAAAAACATTAATTTAATTTATATATACATAAGTAAGGATATTCATAATTAAATATAAATGACATACTCTGAACCAGGATACAATTGGCGTCGGCGATCCCTGAACTTTGCAATGTATCTTTGCCGAAGAATTGAGTTCTAGTTTTTTATTGACAGGTGGCGGTGAAAATCTTAGCTTTTCTATAAAACGATAATTTATATTAAGAGGCAAATTTTATAATACTATAACATATATAATATGATGCATACCTAGAACTGTTAATAACGCCATTTGTGATTTTATGGAATGACCGGCTGACGTGATTACTTCACACCAATAATTTCCAGCATTCGTTGAGGAGATATGTTCGAATTTTAGAAGTCCTTCTTTTGGCATAATCATGACGTTATCTAAAATCCAGAAAAAATATATATGGTATATACAAATATGAATTAAAGTTATAATAAAATTTTAATGTACTAACATTCGTGATCAGTCATTTGCTTCCCGTCTCTCATCCATCTAAATTCATATAAGTCCCAGTTGAACTCTTCGTTCCATTTGGTCATCAGCTGTTCTTTGGTCATGTGATTAGTTGCATTATTATCACTCTCAACTCCGCTCACAGTGGAATACTGATCCTCAATATTATGTTTCTTGGAGTTGTGATGTTTACCATTCAAACTTTTCAAATAGCTCAATGTTATTATTTTATTCCAAAAGGCTTTGAGGTCACTCTGTAGATTCTTCTGCTTTTCTATTAAGACATTGCATTTTAAAGTGGCAGATTTCTTTTCTTTTACTGAAGTTTTTGTCGGACCCTTAGTGATTTTTGGCATTGCTGAAATATTTAAAAATAATAATAAATATATTCGTTTACTGTAATAAGCCGTGGAAGTAAAAAATATCCCGCTTTTGCGAGCTCATAAGAAATATTATTTATTTATTTATTGTCTCTAAAATCCACTTTTTTATAGCTTTAATTATCACTGTCACTTGGTGTATTAAGTGACTTTTATTTTAATATAGTTTATTAAAATCATGTGTAAGATTAAAAAAAATAGTTTGCTATCGCTGGTGTTTTGATTTCGAATTGGCATGATGATGTCACTCTTGACACTATTAAATATCTATATTTAGTTTGACATGTATGGTATTTTTAATATTATTATCACTTACGATTTACGACGATGAAGATACTCAGTTCTTGAGAACCAGCTGTGTTTTCACTTGTGCAACTGTAAATACCCTGATGTGTTTTTTTAACGATATCTATAATCAAAGCGCCGTCGTCCACTCTTATCTCACCGCTATCAGATATCTAATAGAAATAGTAATACTAATAAAATACACATATTCAATGAAAGCAAATTATTGATTCGATATACTAACAAGATGTTTATGAGTATTCTTCCACATGATCTGACTTATCGGGTTGTTATCTTTAGATCCCAGGCAAACTAAAGAGAACGGTTGACCTTCTTGAGCGGCTATCACCCGATTTTCAGGTATTTGAGGCTCGAAGTCCATCACAGTCAATGGTTTAATATCTGATGTATATAACAAAACAGATTCATTAACAATTATTATATATAGTAATAATATGAATTTGATTAGTATTGTATTTACAAGCAATCTTCAATCGTGCGGCAAAACGCTGCAACTGTAACTTCTCATCGTTTCTGAAAGCAGCACAGGAATAAAATCCTTCGTCTCTTTTAGTTATGTTTTTGATTGATAACGATCCGTTTTTATGTATTGTAATTCTTTCATTAGATTCCAACGGTAAGTTTAGATCGTTCTTGAACCATTCTACGACATCAGCGCTTTTATATTGGCAATGGAAGAAAGCTGAAGCCTTTGGCGGTAAGAGTTGATCGGAAGGCGGTTCCGAGATGTGAGGAACAGATTCGTCTATAGAATAATATAAATATTAATGCGATTCTTTAACTTTGATACTGCAATTTAACATACCTTCAATATTTATTACGAAATTAGATTTGCTGTCTTTCATCTCGCCGTTAAGATGCACACTGCATCTATATATGCCGTTATCTTTTGCGTTAACATTTTCAATGCGGAGCTTCATCTTCTTAACGTCTATTCTCTCCATCTTTGAAGACACGCGCTCAGAATTCCTGTAATATACGTTTATTAGACATTCAATTGTATCATATAATATTTAACGAGGATTACCTGAACCAATGGTATTGAACGTCTCCGTTTCCAATATCAGCTTCGCATTCCAGCTGCACATTTACGCCATTTTTAATTTGATTTGTGTCATCTGGCTGCTCCAGCTCCACAACAGGATTGTCTAGCCCTGTGAAACACAAAAATAAACTATGATTTTTTCGCAATACGGACAAATTGACCGCATCGAACCGACAGACGGGAAGGGATAAAGTATTCAATGGCGTTAAATATTCGAGGCGAACAGAACCGAAAACAATATTCCAATACGGCGACATTTGGTGGATGCTAGCATGCTAGTTTGTCCCTTTTGTCTTTTTTTTACTTTCATTGTTCGAGAGACAAAACGTCGGGATTGGCGAAAAAATAGTATGTTTCGATACATTCTGAACATTTTTGAATAGATTGAAGTTTTGTAAAACATAGATTTATACATCGTTTTTAATGAAACAGTAACATCAAACCAAATAAATAAACGGAAAGTATATATAATACTATTATAAAATATATACATATATTACATAATTAAATTTAAAAAAGAGGTGTGAGAGTAATATTTTATTGTTTCATGGTATTAAACAGAAAGTTATTATTATATTAATCAACCATTAATACAAACTAAAATTTATTTACTGATCGATTGGGATTGTGCATTTACTGTAACTCTTGTTCGATCAATCATCTTTAAATAATAAACACAGGTTGAATTATCCACTGTGCTTTTAAAAAACGATAAGAAAAAAGACTAACAAATTATCTTAAAAGAAAAACCAACAAATTATCTCAACCCTTTGGAGTCCTATGTCCACACGTATTGGACATCTGTTTTTAGAGAAAGCTCCTATGTCCATAACCTCTGAATTTTTTTCTCAAGTTATTTAAAATTATATCTCAAAATAATTAGTATTATTAATAACAAAAATAAATAAATAAATCGAATTTTAAATATTTCATTGATTAAAAAAATATTTCTATATATTATAATAAAAGAATAAATTAATACAACAATTTTTTATACATAATAGCTTTCTTGAATTATTATCAATTCAACTATAAAAATTAAAACCATTCAATTATAAAAATTAAATTTCATTAAAAAAATAAATTCTAATTCAAAATAATTCTAGTAATAAATAAATAAATGAATATATTTAAAAAAATATTTTACATTTTTTAACCTTTATAAATTTAAAGGCATGTACATGCCCAAAATGGTTTTATCATTACAGTCCAAAGACATCTGTCATGCTCAATATTTTTTCTATTTTTTGAAGCCATTTTAAATGACTCGATGATAAAATTTCTAGTATTTTATTTCATTAGTTATTTCTATTAATATATAACGTAAAAGAGATTTAGTAATTTCTAACCATTATACTTGGAATTGTTAAATTACTAAAAGTCGTAAAATTTGTTAATTTACTAGCCAATTTTTGCCCCCAACCCTTGAAAAATCTGAAATAACGTCCCTGATTCTAAACCAGAAATTCTCGGGTTATTAAAATTTAATTTCAGTGAAAATATATCGGAATACCTTTTCACCGTTAGATACATATATATTTTTACTAGTAAAAAAAATAGAAATATTTTATTTTATGATCATTAAATTATTTAATAAATATATTCATTTAAAATGGCTTGGACTTAAAAGATCAAACTTATTCAAAAAACTTTGGAATACAAAGAATAAAAATTGAAAATTATTAGGAAAAATGGTGAAAATTTTTGCACCATGTTCCAAAATCTAGATATTTTCTTTTATGAAATAAACAGTTATCGAATGATTAAAATGAAAATTTATTTAATATAATAAAAACCTAGTCTATATATTTTCAACAGTCAGTGCACAAAAACAACGTTCAAAGCCTGATCATCACATCGCTTCTCCGGAAGAACATTGACGAAGGTGAAGATCACACAGTTCTTTAGAAATCACAATTAAAAATTTCAATTGAATGGTTGAAATTATTTAGACAATAATTCAAACCGTGCAATTGAAATTTTTAATTGCGCTTCTTGAAGAAATCTCTTACGTCAATGTTATTCTGGAGAAGCAACGTGTTTTTAAATTGATGTTCTGTGATTGGTCGGTCGTTTTGAGGGCCAGTACCAGTATGTGTAAGTACACAGGGCAGTATTGGTTTGTTGTTCTCGAGATAATTAGCTTATCATCCCTCCCACTATTTTTATAGTTATACAAGTTTTATTTATTTAATCGTTGTCTTGCTCCATGTATTTTTAAATTTTATTTAGTTATAACCACGCAAATTCTGTGGCAAAAAAGTGACGAGAGTGAGTGAGAGATAAGGTATTTCACCGCATGCGCCTGGTACATATGTAATAAAATAATTTTAATAACTATATTTTCGATTAGGTTAGGTCAGCTGTTCATTTACATGATGCATTAGTTTAGTCACTAAACTGATAAACCTGAACGTTATTAGTGTAATTGGTTGAAATAAATAATATTTTTATATTTCTGTTTTAATCACTTTAATGTTTTACAAATTTGCAATTTCGTAAATGGAAAGAAGAACTCTCATACCGTCATATAAAAAGTATCATAATAACTAAATCAACCGAGTGATGGCTAATTAAAGCGCAAGGGGTATTCAGTTAACCCTTAGCATGTCCATACCCGGGGGATTTTCGAGCGCCATTAATTTTAATGAAGTAATCTCTAATTTTCAACAGTTCTATTATAACATTTTTATTTATATGGATTAAATCTATATAAATAAAAATAAAATAACTATGTATTTGCGTTTTTTTTAAATAGTTGATAGTACAAATTTATCTCATAGATAAATTTTCTTATAATTATTTTATTTATTGCTTGTGTTCGTGCTACTACATATGATAAAAATAAATGCGAAAGGGCTTAAGCTTAGCATGAATCTCAGTATGAATTTCAATTACAAGGATTAGTACGATTCATTATATTTTCCATTCAAATCCTAGAATGGATAATAATGTGTTCAATATTTATTTTATTACTGTAGCGTTTTCATTGAAAGGAAATATCGAAAATACTCGAGACGTTTTCCTAAAAAAGCTCAATAAACTTTGTATACAGATTCAGATATAAGTTGGAACCTCTTATCGAATGGGATTTGTAAAGCTCGCTTTGCCCCTTCCATTGGACGGATTCTTTCTATACATCTTCGCTAATAATCCTCCCCTTGGCTAAAATACATCTGAGGTCCCGTCGGATTACAAAACTCCACACCGTTTTCCAGCATTACAACAGAGTTTACCACGTGCAAATACAGCAGGTACTTGTCCTATTAGGATCACGCAATACCTTTATTTAATGTGCAATATACTAAATTTAAAAAATAGTATATTGTTTAATTGGAAATATAATAAAATAAAAATAGATGTACAGTGATGCATGTGTAGGATATTGGTAAACTTCTGAAGTGGTGGACTTCAAAACAATCTGGAAAATGTAGTCTTACAAGACATTTTTTGCGATTAAAGTTTTATTTTATTATTACTTTATAACCGTTAAAATGTGTAGAATAATGTGCAACTCTAAATGTATCATAAGAAAAATAATAATTAATTAATAAAAAAACAACGAAATCAGTAGATGGTTTTTGCCAGTAGTTGATCGACCACCTACATAGCGACTTCAGGTATTTTTATAAAGTGACCGAATCCGCATTTGTGTAAATACTCTGAAACACTTTGTATTATATAATATTCTGAGTTCTTAATTGCCGCATGTATGTCGTTGATGGAGAGAAGAAATAGCAGAGGACCCAGATTGGATTCATGTGATACTCCAAATGAACGAAATGCTCATCGGAGCGACGATTACCATAGCTCACATAATGATAGCGGCGACTTAAGTAATAAGATAAAAAATAACTAGACCATTCAAGAAACTGAAGTTGCTTAAATTTGACGAATGCTTTTTGATATCGACCTGGATTTAGTCATCATTTTCAGTGAATGTTGAACGACGCGGACGAAAACCGCGTTGTTGGTCCACTAGTTCTTGCAAATAGTGATTGTGTATATGTCTAAAGAATTACAGCAAACAAGTATACTATTTAAACTCGAGGATTATAAAAAATAACTAGGGCGTATTGGTAGAGTGCCGGGCTACTATTGAGCCAATTGGAAATATTTAGATATTTTCAGTAGGCTCATATATAAATTATATATATTTGTAAATAGAAAAATGATTTTTTAGCAAAGTTTTTTCATATTACAGATTTTTAAGCCTCTGTTAAGTTTGTAAAGTATGTCTAAGTATTGTTATATGTATTGGTTTCCGAACTATAGAAGTAACCAATGCATCGATGTTTGCATATCACTGAAGTTGTACGACTATTCAATCCATAAAACGCGTCCTCAGACAACTTGGGTCGTTTTAATAGACACGTACCCCAAATTTACGATGTCCAACGCGTATGAATCACAAACATTATGGGGTTTCTCCCCAAACTACCCCCGGCGGTCTGGCTGATTTGACGCAAGACCGCGCTAAAAAAGCGCACTGGTTTTTCAGGGGTGCGGACAATTTGGGAAATTTTAATTAGCGCAAATAGTTTTGAAAAAGTTTTCCATTTTGGAAACCGAACGCCAGCCAGCGTGGGCAACGTTCAGCGAAGCAGGGGTGGCGAAGAGCGATCCCCCAGCGCAGTCGCCATGGCAACGAGCCGCTCGTAAAATTTTATGAGCCGACAAAACTCGCTGCTGAGCGCAAGGGGAGAAGGTTCACGAAACGCCGACGGCCTCTTTATTGTGGCGCAGGGGTGGCCAAATGCGGCCCGCGCGCGATGCACTCGACTGCCGAGACAGTAGTGGCGCGTCGCAAATCTCGTCGGGAGTCATTAGCGTGGGAGAAAACGCAACAGTGATTAGCGAGAGGATATAGGTACGGGAGAGTAGAATGAGGGTAATCAACTTTTGCCATTAAGAGTTGAGCTATTCTGGAATTTTGCTCAAATCAAGAAGAGTAACGACTCAGACTAATTTATACTATCCTTATGGTACTATTTAAGACACTATAACGAAGATATCTTGAAAAGTTCACTTAAAAATTAAAGTGAAAGTGTGTCACATATTTAAAGGCAGGTACGTCATTCCCCCCCCCCTTAATTTTGGCCAGAAAAATGCATGTAATTTAATGAAATACTATGAATCATAATTAAATAAAAATATTTAAAAAAACGACCACTGATTGGCGAACTTTTGCCCTACCCCCCCCCCCCCATTTAAAATCTGAAATTCCATGCCTGATTCAAAGCAAAAAATTATCGGGTTATCCTTAAAAAAAAAATAGCTTCGATTCTATCCCAAAAATATTTTTTTAAATATGTCATTTTAGTGAAATCATATCGTAATACATTTTCACCGGTAGATATATATTTTTACTAGTTAAAATATAATAAATCAAATTATATGATTTCAATTTCTATATGTAGTAATACTCTCCTTGTAACGAATACCGAAATAACTAAATTCCCAGTATAACGAATCTTCAATTTGTCCCCGAAAAACTTTTATTCAAAATATTTTACTTGTAACGAGGACTGATCTTAGTATAACGAAATATTTTGATCCGAATTTACGAATGACGTTACAACTATAGTCTATTTATTTTCAAAAGTCAGTGCGCAAGAACATTGTTTAACGCAATTAATTTTTACTTTTTTAATATAAGTTGTTGAGGAAAGTGTAAAATATCACTTTCTTGCTTATTTTGTATATTTATATACATATTTAACTCAAAAACATGAGAGCAGTTTTGGTATCACTCTCCAGGTTGAATATCTGTTCAATATAATATTTGTAAAAATACCAAGACTTGTTTTAATAACCTAACCTAACCACAAGACTTGTTTTATTGATTACAAAATACCACAACATGACAATAATTTATAATAAAAATATATTTTAATTCAATTTCCAACGTATGGTCACCCTACCCTTAAAACAGCCCTGATTTAGTATTGGCAACGTTCTCCTATCGGAGTAAACAAATTCGCGGAAAACTGTGTATGTATGCATGCATGCGTACACGCACCCTTATTTCCAATACGATGATGAGCGTTAATATCTTGGATGGACTATACATACATATGTCGCATCTCGCATATTGCTCCATAGTTTGTCTGCACTTCGATATTAAACTATGTTTTAAAAATATGATATTATCCTTTCCGATATTACTACAGACTTCTGATATTAGTATTGGTCAAAGTGAATTAAAATCGAATTTTGATCAATAGGAGGGCGCAAAGACAATTATTATCACTTCTGAAAAGTCAAAAATTCACTTCAAAAGCAATAGAATCGTGTCGGCGCCTTCGCAATGGGAACGCTCGTTAACGAGCTCTATTAATATGAATGGAATAAATGATCTAAAAGAACAAACATATCAGTAAGATTGATTAGAAAGCTATCGTATTCAAACAACTATTATTTAAAGAAGTATACAAACAATCACACATCGACTATTTAGATAAGTTATGCGATCTTTTCGAATCGAATTCGAGCTTCACTATTGATGCTGATTATAATTTTATATAAAGAGCCTCTTTATGGTTATAAATAAAGGATTGTAAATAAGATACCCAATTAAAAGCGATAAGGTATCTGTGCGATTAACAATGTTCGCTTCAGATATGAACATGAGCATCATACGCTCACGGAAGACTGGCTCTAAGTCCGATTTTCCTTGGTTTGCTAATTGTCAAAAGGTTTCGCTCGAATAATGCCATTAGAAATCACGCATGTGTGCTGCTGCTATTTGGAAGATATAAAAACCCTTCTAAATTAAACGACAAAACCTCAAGTAGTAGTACTATGATCATCATCATTACGACTGAGAATGCCAATTCGCAAACGCCCACGACAAGAGGAAACTCGAGACTCGTTTTTTTTAATATTCGGCAGAAGGTCTCATGAATTAGCGTGCATAATTAACCGGTTCCAGCAGCGGACCTCTTCATTAAAGCCGTCACGGTGCGAAAGCCGCAACATATGCACATGCATGTGTCTGCATGCATCGACATGTTGTTTCACCCTTTGATATCGAAACGCGTAAACAAGAAGATTTACCGAAAAAGTAGGAAGAAAAAATAAGCAACATCAAAGGGGCCGAGGTGATAACGAACGGGGGCGCCTGGTTCGTGTCTCGACACCGGCGGGATGTTTACATAATATCAAAAAAGTTCACAGAGTGTATGTTTTTCGTGTGTGCGGCGGTGCATGTAGTTGGATGTTTGTTTTTTTTGATACTATCACCGGGTTGTGTGTGATTCAGTGTCATATTTTTGGGATTCGCGAGACGAGATACGAGATTGGTTGACAAGGAAGGACTTCGAGATTTAGGAATGTATATTTCAGAGAAGTATAATTAATGACTCAACCTTATTTTAAACTTATACCCTTATTGTAACCAGTTACGGAAGTTACGGGCTTTCTTTTAAGAAAATAAAGTAACAAATACCATTAGAAATATAGATACTCTGAATACTAAAGTCGTCATCCATCAAAATAGCTTAAGATAAAAGAGCTCCGACAAAAAAATTCACACAATCTATGTATGTATATTTATAAAATTGAAAGTGTGTTTATACTTCTGTCCATAATTTATTTGTAAGCACAAGCGCAGGACTTGACAACGCCAGTGCACTAGTCATAAAAGTCCAGTAAAAACAGGATAATACAATTACATCCCCAGACCGTCATAACTGGTTGCGGCAGCAATAAGTGGGCGAGCACTTAGTTTCCCTCACAGAAAAAAAACAAGTACACACCATTTTATATTTAGAATGTTACTTTTATGAAAACATATGATTGTGGTCCGCGTGATTCAGCAACATGAGTTTAGTGATACGATCTACTAAAAACGCGAATCACTTTAATAATCTATTAGTGATTTGTGTTCTTTAACTTAGCCAGTAGCAATATTTAAATAAAACGCGAGGGCAAATATTCCCTAATAATTGAGAAAATTCATAAAATACTTTTATGATACATCTACATATGTGTGGAAGCTCAGTTATTATCTTTCGGCAATGATTCGCTTTGTTTTCGTAGAAAGTTATACATTGGCAGGTATTTCTTCAAATTACTGAATGGCGCTATGGATAATCCTTATGCCAGCTCTACACTCTCGCGAAGTTGCCCAAAGTTAGCCGAGGACGGAGAGTGTAGTGGATTACTACGGTCAACTTCAAAAAAATCGTTATACTGAATGTAAGGAAGATGATTTATTTTTATTTTATTTTTAATACTACAGCATCAAAATAACCTCTTACAAGATTGACAGCTCGTTTTTAGTCCATTTTTAAGGATACTGTAATGAGCACAATAAAATTTGTTAAAAAGATGTTTGAGGGTCGGCGTGGTGTTAAATTTCACTAGTGAACACATCCGGCACACGCCAAGTCAAGGGTGAACTGAATTCAGAGAAATATTGTGTCAGGTTGTGTAACGTCATTCTTAAAGATTCTTAATTTTAGAGCAAAATATTTCGTTATACTGAGATCAGTCTTCGTTACAATGAAAACATTTTGTATGGAAGTTTTTTGGGGACAAATTGAAGATTCGTTATACTGGGAATTTCGTAACAACGAGATTTCACTGTATTATTAAAAATATTAAATTTAGTCAATTATATATTGTAACATAAGTCAATAACATATAACAAAATTCGAAAAAGCTTTTATTATTATCTGACCGATGTTTACCAACAATTTTTTTAATCAGTAATAAATAAATATGCGCATTTTTATTTAAATAAAAATATATGTGTTTCTAAAAGTTATTTTACTTTATTTTTATTTATTTAAATTATTGATAGTTTATAAAAATATAACGTTATTCGAAAAAGCTTTTGCTGTAACCCAATCTGTTCCTTAATTTTTTTTTATAAAAAATGATAAGAGGAGTACTAAAGTCAGTATTTGAAAAAAATAGTACCTTAGTGATCTTTTATAAAGGAGTACTTTTGTCGAATTTCTAACTATTCAAAGAGTAACTTTGAACTGAGCAACTGGCTGCATGTGGATTATGACCGTAGCAACCCTACATTTCCAACCTATTTACGTGTAAATTTAGTACATCAAGTCATAATCAAGTACTACTCGCATCACTTATTCGCACGAACAGAAGCATAGTTGAAAGAAGCATACACATAAAAATTGCACAGCGAAACCTGCAATTTTTCCACATAAAGCATCCAGATACAACCATAATTCCCGCTTCTCGTAATACCTTGCCTGGCACGCGCATTTTCCCCGCACGAAATTAAGCAAAAGCTCTCTAGGGGCAAAGTTTGATATCAAAGCTACAATTATGCACCTACGTCGTTCGTTTGTAGTTTTGGTCGCTCTTTGACACTGCCACGCCGTGTACATACCGTTTAACCAGAATCTGTCGAGCTTTGTATTATTTGTACATGCATGTATATATGTATATGAACATACATACACACACAAGATATCCATTCGTTGTCGAAACGAAACCGTACACACAACAAACAGCGTCGAATAAAAATGACGTTAACGTAAACACCCGAATGGCGACCGCCTGTCGGTCGGGTATTTGTGTGTGTATTAACAAACAATCACATATAGGCACGTAAAACTCACGTTTAAAAGGATTACGGGAGTATTTTATGACTGGTAGGAGTGTATAATTAGAAGTACTATTTGTTGAATGTCAGGGTTTGGTAGTGATTTACGTTTAATAGTATTAATTTATTTTGAACTTAAAGTACAGGTATTCTGAACTTAAAGATCATTATGGTATGACTATAGTAAATGTGCATTGTAGTGTTTGATGTGACTTTTTTTGAGTCTTTTGTTCGGAAATTTTCCATTGGGGGAAATGAGTGATCGCAGCTTCTTTTCTAGAGGGGAACTCTAATTATGTCTTAATTAGCATGCGTTTAAATTTATCCCTTTTGTTATTCCCTAATTCCTAAAAACATGAAGAAATATAGATTGGATGATGGTAAAAAGAGCAAGATGATTTATGTGCGCGAAAAGAAATATGTCTTAAGCTAAAAACAAGCTAAACTAAGATACTGTATCATATTAATGTAGATTATTTTCGTTCTCCTATAAAGTCGTGATATTTGACTCATGGCATTTCAAATTTTCCCATTTCTTTGAGTCAATTCTAATTGTAAAAATTCAAGGTTGTGTTCATATCTAGGTGGATTTTTATAAGAGATTTCCTCAAGTTGTTTAAATATAAAAAGTTTTTTTTTATATTTAAACAACTTTTTTTTTTTTTTTTAAGAGTTACGTTTTGAAAAGCCACTACTTCGAAAAAAATTGACATGAACATGTAAAGATATTTTCAAGAATATATTTTTATAATAACTTTAATGACGATATCATTAACACTACGACAGTGTTAATGATATCGTCACGATTACTATTTAAAATGTATTGATCAGGCTGGCTAACGAACTTAACCGAGATTTTTACAAGGACTATTTTTAGTAACAATTTCATGTTGATATGATAAAAATTGCGGAAGTTATCGGTCCTCAAATTTCGCCTTATGTTTTTTTTGTATATTTATTATATTAAAAAACTACATAAAATTATTATTATTATTAATTTTGACAAACATCGATTATTTCTACTTCATCAACTGATTTTTTCTGGATTTCGCATTTAATTTTATTTATAGATTTTGTCTAGGAACTTATTAATTGGCTTTCTATTCCAGACTATCCTTGTTTTAATAAGATAATTGCCGAGTATAAAGCGAAATTCAAACAGATGCTTTGCCAAACAAAAACATGAGAAAATCGTTACTTCTGAGCACCTGATAAATTAACTAACAATGGCCACGTAGACCTTTGAAAACGTAAAACCAATGGCGTAAATTACCGTAACAAAAACTACTTAACCGCATTAAGTACCTTTATTTATTTATGATCTTCGACACATGCATAGAAAAAAAACTGACATTATCTCGCGCACCGAATACAAAGTGATACTATACGCAAGCTATTTTCATCATTGTGAAACGACCACTGCGATTTCGCTTATAAAGGGGCACCCATTACATTAATTTGCAGATTTTAACCGTGAGGATCATACAGGCTCTCGTTTGATAGCACAACCTTATTATTGAAACTCGCGTAATTACTGTAATTAAAAAGAATCATTCATCAATAAGGATAAACTAGACAATAGCCCGATCACACAAAGGCTCTTGTTACGACTAAAATAACACGCAAGGATTCTCCGGTGCATTGAATGAATATTTCTTTGTTACAAAATGGTCATGAGAAACAATATATCACCGGAAGACAAATGGCACCGTAAGGCCACAATATTCCCGTTACGTAATTCACTTTTCTAAAGGCGAATACTTATTTCGTTGTTCTAAGAAGCGAGTGAAAAAGTGACTAGCAGATTCACATCGCCTGGCAGACGCGCCCTCACCGACGCGAAGATACGACCTGAGACTCCCGAAAAGGAACTGCCTCCAGACACTGTCGCTGCAGGCACCTACAATACCCCTGAAGGCACTGTGCCAGCTTCTCCACCATTATTCGGAGAGAACGATACTAGCCAATCATAGTAGCCGCAATATATTTAATATAAGCTGTAAAATTCTCACTAGTTTCCATCTTACTGGTTGCAAAGTCATACACCTTAGGGTTACCAATCCTTAAATAAAAGTACGGGCCATTGTCTAAATAAGTATTGGTTCAAGTCGGTTTTATCACTGCCGCATACATACACTGAAGCAATTAGGCGCATGCGCTTTAAGCCGTGTTAGCACTCGAGTGACGGGTCTTTTGTAGCCGCGTGAAATATGATAATTTTTGGATTAAAGGGAATTAAAAAACAAACATTTATCACATGTTTTGACTTGCACTGGTACATATGTATGTTAAAAATATTTCTAGTTGAAAAATATTAACAAAGAAACAATTTGAAAATAAATATTTTGAAGCTTTGTGAATTCATGACGAAATGCATTAATTTTGTTTTAATCTCAAATTTAACAGTTGCGAAACGTACATTTGCCTAATTTAAGTATCCATTTTTCTTTCAGAAGTCACCGCGCAACGCATCATTTTTCGTGGAAACAAAATCAATGCATTTCGTCAACTAATCCTCAAAACTAGCATATTTTGTGTTGATAAGAATGTCTGTGCCACTTTTGGAAACCAATGATTTTGAACCCTCTGCTGCGTTTGGCCCTAACGGCTATTGAAAGCGGCCAACAACGTCTTGCCTCATAAATATGTTTTTATATTTAAACAGATTAGGTGCGAGAGAGTGTTGATCAAAACAGTGAACATGCCATGAATAACTCTCTGCAACGAATCTACTACAAGATTTACCTTACATAATTGTTTTAAATGTACCTTTATTTTATTTATATTCAGTTTATTTGTATATGTTCACAAAGAAGTATAATACACTGTGGTAACATTTGAAAACCGACCCACAGATTGAAAGACACTAATAAATTAATTTTAACATATGTTACTATGTAAATGTAAATGGGCGTTTCGCAACTGTTAAATTTGAGCGTGGCGGAACGTTGTGTTAAGACGAATTTTGCGCATGCACCAAAATGTTTCATTACACGTGTGTTCGTATACGTATTCATATTTAAAGAAATGTATGTCATATCCTTCATTTGTGCCTTGCACCTATGCACCTGTTGCACCTGCCTAGTTACGACCCTGGTAGATAAAAGCACTGTATGTATTAAATATGTATTACCATGAAGAGTGCTTGCTAAGTGAAAAACTGAAATTTAAAATATAATAATAATTTCGATTTTAATTTGATGTTTATGAAGTGTGAACACTATATAATATAACAAACTACTTTCTGGTAATAAAATGTGTGTATATTTACATAAATATATTTTGTATAGAGGCATAATATTTTAACAAGAAAATGTATTGTGAGACCCTATATATTTATTTACTGTTGCCAAGACTAGGAGGCACTCTCGTAACACTGGCGTGACGGCGACGGAGGGCAGCACATTCTTTGGCGGAACGCAATAGGAGTTTGACGACCGGCGGTGCCTCGTCCGCCGATCACTCACATCGTTTTAACATGTAATATAAATTGTAAACTTTCAATAAAAATACTAATGCAACGGCATAATCTATGTATAATTGGCACCGTCACCATCCAACCCCCAACGTATTGTTGATTATTTTTTAAAAATTAAATATCGAATTTGTGAGTTTGGACTTGTTTTTCCAGGCATTTAAAGTCTGTCCTGTAGTTTGTTATGGCTGTACGCAGCAACTCCGTAAAGTGTTGATTCGTGAGTAGTGCACAGTGTTTTGATTTGATAAATTTCATAGACGAATACAGGGATTCAGAGAATAAATTGTACCGAGTACCGATAAGTTGTCAAACAGCTTTTCTCAAGATTCTTCTGGAACAAGTTTCCAAAATTCTATGTGATGTATTTTCAAGGCGAGATCTTCATGAATTTTTACTAATTCTACTTCTACGGATGCCGTTTCAGGGAGTACCAATTGAGAAATCGGATAGTATGATCTAAATTCTTCAGATTTTCAAATCTAAGACTGAAGTCTGCCAATAATTATTTTAACTTCCCTATATATTCATCAAGTTTTTCATCTTTGATCTCAATCAATCTGAGTTTTAAACGGGGGAAATGATTAAATTGTATTATTATGAGATTGTTCTGAAAAAGTTGCAGTTTTTTTTGAAAGCTGAACATCGTTTAAACTAGATCAGAAATACTTTGTTTAAAAATTGCAAATGTTCCATAATGCCAGTCAGGAACATTAAATTTCGTAACCAGTCATTATCTTCGAGTTGTGGGTACGATTTGTTCTTTTCTTTAAGAAATTTTACAAGAAGCTCCGATAGTTAAACAAATCGATTAAGTATTTTACAAGTAAATTTTTGAAATGGCGATGCTTCTGTGTATTAGTTGGAATGTAATTTATAATTTGTAAAACTGTCTTTACAACATCACCATGTTAAAAATATTTAGCTGCCAGACGTATAAACCACGAAAAGCTAGAATCACTTTTTAAGAGGTAAATAAGACCTACATGTCGGTTGCTACACTCACAAGATTAAAAGAATACACCAGATTTTTTAAATATTGTGTCAAGTGCATTCTTGATATCGACACCAAGAGTTGATTCTTTGAGTGTTACTAAATTGAGCATTTAATTTTTTATAATTACTTATGCAGAAACATAACGAATTATCTAGCGAAGTGTCTGCTACTGTTGAACCGCATTATAAATACCAATGAGCCGCATGCGGCTCGCAAGCCGTAATTTGGCCATGTGTAATATATACTGTAATACAATTAATTTCACATTTTTATCAATGTTGAGCTTCTTAATTAACGTATAAACATTTTATTTGATTCTAAATTATAGATTTTTATGACATATCAGTGTTATAAATGTAATGTTTATACCATAAAAGTTGAGCGTTGGATGATAATGATCTCGAGGAAGTGGGCGTGCGTTCGCAAAAACTTGATTTGAAGGAAGAGGAGCTCTGGGATTCGCTAAGTGCCCCACATCCAGGAATTGGATAATGGCCGAGATGAATTCGCAGAGGACACGAGAAAGACGTTCGTTCGAATCTCGCTATATCCACAAACCTGAAGAGAAGCGCAGATTTGATTTATAGCAAAAAGTTTCGACGATCGTTACGTAGGCGACAGGTAATAAAGTCGCAACATCATTGCCTCTAAAAACTATCACTATCGATTCCCTCTTTATCGCTCGCGCAGTAAAACGCGACCGTAAATTCAGCACTATCTACGGGCCGTAAATCAACATGGCGGCGACACGGCATACGTCGAGGAACGATCGTGTGTGTAACAAACAATTAGAGAAGGTACATGTCTCGCATTGTGGGAGATTCCGTTTTTTCCTCCTCGTCTCCCGTCCATCCATCCACTGGGAAAGCGTAACACAATGGGAAGACGTGAGCGGGAGGTGAGACTCCTTAATGCGAGACGTGAGCCGAATGACATATTAATGTAAGCCTCGGAAGCCGAATACAGACAAAAGGGTTGGCGCTAGTCCGCGGGCCGTAAACTGAAGACAAATCGTGGATGTGTACAACATATACACGAGGAATATTGTTTCCGAGATTAAAATCGTGATCGGGCGAGAAATGAGAACAGAAAAATGTAGTACATTCATGATGGTTTTTTTAGGGCCGACAACAGCGTATTGGATGAATGCTCCATGGTTTGAGAGGAATGCTAATTGAAGTGCATTAAAATATTTTAAGCAATTTAATTTCGTCAACATTTGTAGTGTTATTAAATTAGAGCTATATTCAAATTTTAGTTCCTAAATCAGATCAGGTATCTAATATTCTAGCTCCGAAATCATTCAGAAAAAAAAATTTCAGATCTGGTCAAAATAAATCTATAAATAAAAATTCTCATCCCACATGGCCAATAAATTCGGAGAAAGGGCAACGGTGAGTCACAACTCCTAATTCGTTTTCCAAGAAAATTCGCATGCATAGGAATTCGTCACTCCTTTCAATACATGAGGAAAAAGGATGTTATGCTATGTATGTATAATATTGGAACAGAATTGGCAACCCTGAAGAAAGGTAGATGCTTTGCGGAGGTATGTCTAACGGAATGGCACGTGGAGCATACCGTTCAATATTTTAAGGCACCGGTAATTTATATAAACGTTCCTGGACATATGTGATAGCTTCCATTGCATTTAGGAACGTGGGAAATGCAATTTAGAGGTATGAGACAAAGTAAGATAAATGTTGCAATTATATCACAGTTGTCTGGCAATGGAAATATAATAGACATTTTTATAGTGAATGTCCTGAAAGACTACTATTTTAATTCTTTGATGTCAAGAATATTCAATGAATCATGGATTTCTCTATTTAATTAGGAAAGTAGGGAAGTTTTATTGTGAAAAATATATATGTATAATTAACAATGCCGAGTAGCGAAAACAATTGCAATTTCAAAGAAATATTATTATTGTATACAGGCCTGAAGAGATGGGGGAGGGGAGAGGGGATCAATTATCGAGGCTCGACTCTGGAAAAAATCTTAGCAATGATATGTATAAAATAAGTAAAAACCGACTTCAAATAATAAATCTGAACCTGGGGAGAGGGGACAAATTCCCGGAGCCCGTTATCCTTGCGGGCCCAACTCTGGAAAATATCATAGCAAGAATATATTTATAACAAAAGTAAAAATCGACTTCAAATAATAATAATAACATATGTTTGAGATGTATGTACGGATGTGTTTCGGGTATAAGTTCCTTCAGCTTTTTTTGCACATAAAGAAATAAAAGGAGCGGAACATTGCCTTCAAAAGCACACACTTTCTAGGTAGTACTTTTACAATAAACATTATTATTCAAAGGGACAGATTGTAGTTTTTTGACGCGGCATGGTTTGTGTTAAGATTTGTTTGCAAATTATTGTTGACTTTAATGCTTTTTTAACGTTTAAAAAATATTAGTCATAAGAGGAAATATTAAATTAAATTAGCAGCAGTGAATTTAGGTATTCGATCTAAATTTTCAGATCGAATAACTAAGGAAGAAGCAAGGAAATAACGAAAAATCAACAACAGTACCAGAAGGCAAAAATTCACGTCAAAAGCTATAAAATCCGTCGCAATGGGACGGCTTTTATGTTTTATGATACGAAATGGATCTCATAAATATTACTAAGGGTATCACAAATTAACAAAAATATATTAAAATAGAAAATTAAAAATGTGCGAATCAAACACAAATTTTTGAGTATGTAAGTATAAATACGGAGCCAGATTAAATGTTTCAATAATGTTTTAGTTTTTTTTATTGATAAAAATTTATTTGTTTCTATTATTTTAGAATAAAGAAATGTTTTTTATTTTTTCAATAAAAATACTTAAAATTCCCAGGAGTCTATTAATTTTCAATCTCGACCTAAGGGTTTGGAAAAATACTCGCAAACAGCACCCACTAATTACAGAAGACTCCCGGAAAACACGCTTCCTGTGAGCACTCTTCCCGAGAAAATCTGCAATTTATCCCCGATAACACGCTTCTACTCATCGAGAGCACGAATTACGTCACACTCGCTAGCAAATAATTATTTGGTACGGTTTCGCCTTATCTAATGGCTGATATCGATATAGAAACTACAAAAATATTTCCGGGAAAATTGACGAAAATTATAGAACAGCTGGAAATATTTTTTATTAATTTTGGAAATATTGTTTATTAATTTTGCTCCTTTAACCGAACGCTCTGCAGAATTTAAGAAAACAAATTCAAAGTATGAGTTGAGAAAATACCTTTAGACCACAAATGAACAATCTCAGAAAATAAATCAAGATAATAGTATAAACGAAGATCTTATACCAGCTTCAAGAAAATCGTCGGAACTTGATTTTCGAAGATTTTGAGAGCGATTTTTTAAGTAAAATAAAAATAATTTATTGACTAATAATATTTTTATTTCTCGCACTAAAAGGTAATATTCCTTTGCATTCGTACGTACGCATTGCAATAAAATATAATCCCCAAGTACACGCTCTCTATCTACCGTGTTATTGGGGAGTCTGATTGACTTACCCGGTTGGTACAAATTTACCCCGTTATAACACATTGGGTTTTACGCCTTTTAGGTAACAACGGAAGATAAAAAACAGGTAAAAATAATTTGGAGCTGGTGGGAGTTGTGTGACTCTTTAGTCAGTTAGAAGCCAGAATAACAGTTTAATTCACAGTAATAAATTAATAAGAAAGAGTAGAAAAGCCCTAAAGTTGTGAATATTGCTGCGACCGAATATCAATTCCTTTAAATTGCTTCCGTCGATAAAGCTTGTGCAAATGGAATAGAAAACTAATTTATAACATTAACTTAAGTTATTTATGATATTGTAATTATTATTTTTGAAAACCGCATCTGTATATTAGTTTAAAATAATAACATTAAGTGTTGAAAAAATATATATCCTAGACAAAAACATCGTTTCGTAAACAGACATAACAAATTAGAATTACTAATGAGCTTAAAAGGCACACGAGCAAAATAACCCCATCCGCCTACCCTTAATTGGTCAATTAAGCCCAGCCCCCTTAATTTATACTTTAATCAGAGGCTGTTTACCACCCATTGAAGATGTTTTCGACGAATTTGGAGCAAAAAAATATAGAATCAATTATTTAAATTTAACTTACACGTCACGTCCAATACGGCTTCGTCGCTCTTGATCGCTTGTTCCGCAGAAGAAGTCGCCGAGCAACTTATGCTCCCAGAATCCAAAACCCTCGAAGCTCTCGTAATCGTCAGTGTGGAAGACCACCCAGACGATGTGTAGTGCCTCCTCGGCGCGTTAACAATCCTTTCACCTGAACACAATCATAATAAATACCAAAATATAGTTGAACTGTGGTGCAAAATCCTTACCGTTTATCGTCCAGTGTATGTCCGAGTGCGCAGTAGTCTCGCATTCCATCTTCACCGAATGACCCTCCATTATAGGAGCTTTCGGAGAGTCTGGATGCTTGGAAAACTCGAAAGTACCACCCGCCGGAAAAGCGGACCTCATGCGACGATAGAGCGTGTTAGCTCTGATTGTTTGTTCGTGCCCCCATGCCGCATTCCACCATAGACCTGAAAGTAAAAATGGGATATTATATTAGTCGGACAGATTTATGGATTCGCCGAATGACCTATGGGCATGCGAAGCTAAGTGTGTAAATGCATAGACCAAAGAAGGATGGAGGTAAAGGTTGATTGGGTTTTTAACCTTTGTCGGGTCTTGAACGGGAAACGGAGAATGGGGAAGCAAGATTGACGATTCAATTTCATAGAAAAGTTTAGTTGTAACCGAAATAGATAAATTTTAAAGTGTGATGTTTATGTGAATCTTTATCGATATTACAAACAAATATGAAATAGTTAAAATATCGTAAATGCCATAAATCTTTTGGCGACAAGTGAATGATAACCCTTTTTATCGTTTATCAATATGTGTATATAAGTTACCGTTATATATACAATACATATATATTGTTCATATTGAAAAAGTCTTGTGTTAAATTCTATATATATGTTTTTATGTTCAATAATTTGTAAAAATAAATAAATCATAACTAACATAAAACTAAATATGAATTTATATTCATATGTATAATAAAGTTTATTATTTATAGCAGCAATTAATAACCAATAAAGGACGAACGAGGTGTGGTTTTTCCATTGTTTTGGATAAATTTTCCGCCAAAGCTTATAAATTGCTGCTGTGGCGTTTGAGTGGACAATTTCAATGGTGGGTAGCGTAAAATTCGACGTTATTTTTAAAATAAAATATTCAGATTACAAATTTGCACAAACGAGCGAACGCTGTAAAGAGGTTATATTTTCACCCATCAACCCTTGTCAACGGATTGTATATATATATGTATGTATTAGTGGCCCAAACCATATGAGTATAAAAGTTTCAAAAGGTCAGATTTGACAAAAGTAAATCATCGTAAAAACATACAATTGATTTATAATATATTAATTCAATTTAAACCTTAAAATATTTATTTATTTAAGTAGTGTAAATTAATCATAATAAAATATGTTTTTAATATACATATAATTTTGACCATAAGTGAAGGAATAATTAAGGGCTCGTATTTTTCGGATCAGAATTTCAACATGGTTTTGGTCAGAATTTATATTGCATGGGTCAGAATAAATAATAAATGGTCAGAATAAATATTAGATTGTCATAATTTATATTAATTGGTCAGAATTGAAATCGGATCGGTCAGAATTAATATTAAATGGTAAGATTTATGTTGACACATGGTCAGATTCGATTTTTTCAGTTGGCAAGTGTTATCGTTTACGATTGGTACAACTGTTCGATGGCGTCTGTCGTTTATATCTTGACAGTTCAGACGCGCCAACGCTGAATCAGCAGCTCTTGTCAACGCCAACTATTAGACCTTAGCTATGACCACCACTACGGTGAATGATAATCAAAGTGTAACATTATAAAATAAAATAAAATTAATTTACTCGCTCCCGCTCGCGCCGACTTTCACTGTAGAACCAAACAACCTAACCTTTTTTGTAATGATATTGTATTGATTTGTTCTCATTTCGGTATATCTTGTAATTTTCCAGCATCATCCAATCTATGACTAACTGTTCAAAAAGCGAAGACGCATATGTGAGTACCACAATTCGAATGAGATAATAAAATAGGTTAACTTCAAGTTTCCTGCGTAAAATATGTGACTATGGCAGCAAGTTACTTTATTATGACTATGTATTATTATTATTCTGACTGTATACCATTTTTATTCTGACCGTTTATTATTTTTATTCTGGCCATTTAATATTTATTCTGACCAATATTTGATTTAAATTCTGACCATTTAATTACAAGTCATAATTAAGAGAGAAATTAGACCAGCTCTCACCAACAAAACGACAGATTGGGAAAGCTTTCGAATTGAACTGAAAAACAACATTAAGTTAAATGTACAGTTAAAAACAAAAATAACAACTCTAGTAAGAAGCTGAATACTACGTTGAGGACATACAAAAAGCAGCTTGGAACAATACTAAAGAATTTACATATAATGTAGTAAGCAATAACTACACAATAAATAATTACCTGAATATTTTAACAGTAGATGAAGATACAGAATATTCTTTATGGAAAGAAACGAAAAGCTTAAAAACACTTATAACCCATATGATAAATAAAACGATAGCAGGAGCGTACGATGAGATATACTCCCTTTCGCTCGCTCGCGTTTTAAGTGACGAGAGTGAGTGAGAGATAAGGGCGTGCGGAACGGAGTTAATGCACGACCTTATCTCTTACTCACTCTCGTCAATTAACACGCGAGCGAGCGAAAGGGGATGTATCTCACCGTACGCGCATGAACACCAACATGAAGAAGCTATAAAAATAATAACTAATATTAATTCAAATAAAGCACCCGGATTTCACTTAATAACTGGTGAATTTTTTATAAAGTATGGCACAGAGGCTTAATTCAAAAACTAAACAGCATACTACCGAAGCAATATGTAGAATTATTTGATGGTACATTTTCAATAGATTATTCAGAATTAAACAAAATAACGAATATTCTGAATTAAAAGAAATAAGAGCTGGAGTCCCACAAGGAAGTGTCCTAGGGCCAATACTCTATTTGTTGTATACGTATGATTTGCCACAAATTGAGAATGGCACAATTGCAACCTTCGCGGATGATACAGCAATCCTGGCAGTGAAGAAAGAAATAGCGAAAACTACCGAGAAACAAAAAAATGAAAAATAAAGTTGAATGAATAAAAATTGGTACATATTAACTTCACTAATAAAAATATAATTAAATCAATTGCAATTTTTAATAAAAGACAACACTATCTCATTTGAAAATACACCTAAATATCTTAGCATGAACTTGGACACCAAACTGCGGTGGAAGGAACATATAAAAAATAAGTTATATTGGCTTATGGGAAGAAACTCCAAACTATTAATATACAACAAAATCAAATCCAGAAACTAGTTTCAGACTACGATATACAGTTCTTGGAATGTGCTGAACAGTGCCACAACAAAATGATTGAAAAAATTAAAATTAAGTACTACAAAAAATTGGAAATGCTCCGTGATATGTTCGCGATATAGAAGTCACCAGTGATATAAAACGTTTTGCTGCAAATCATGAAACTAAGGAAGATGATATATTTTTATTTTATTTTAAATTACCACTTTACAGCAACAAAAGAGCCTCTTACAAGATGGACAGATCGTTTTTGTCCATTTTTAAGGATACTGTAATGAACACAATACAATTTGCTAAAAAATGTTTTATAAAAAAAGTTTGAGAATCGGCGAAACACTTTGAATGTTGCTTGTGAACACATCCGGCACACGCCAAGTCAAGGACGAACTGAATTCAAAAAATATTGTGTCAAGTTCTATCGTAAAAATATTTCGTTATACTGAGATTAGTCTTCGTTACAGTGAAAGTTTGTATGAAAGTTTTTAGGGGACAAATTGAAGATTCGTTATACTGGGAATTTCGTATTTCGGTATTCGTTACAAAGAGATTTCACTGTATTCCTAGAAGAATCGGCAAAAATAAAAATGTAGCGGGCTTCGTCAATGGAATAAAGAAGCACCTTCATGAATTAGCAAATAAATTATTGTATTAGTCTTTTTAGTGTTTGTTTCGTATGTATGTTTTGATTAAATATGTTTAGTGTATAAATATTAGCTATATTAGCTAAAGGAATTAATAAAAATAATAAATAAATAGAGAGTTTAATTAAATTTGTTCAAATTCACAGAGTACCATTTAAAAGCTACTTAATAAAAACAGTCATAACACGCTGCCGGCTTCCAGCTATAAAACCACAACGCTATTTTTGATAATGCCGTATCCTTAAAAAAAGGAGTCCTTTTACGACACACCAGCCGCCCCTTTATTTCGGCGTTCTTATCGATTATTTCGTCTGGGTAAAAATGCCTCGCCATTTCGATTTTATATCTTTTTTATTGCTCGCGGGGATGTGGCATTTTAATCCCGAACCCCCGCTGGCACCTTCCTTGTACCGTATAACACAATGCATTTACAACCCTGGGCAAGCGCTTTATTATATTAAAATAACGATATTAAATATTTTTACGAGCTCGCGCAAGTCGATAAGAACTCGTTTTCATATTTGCTTCCTGCACGTATATAAATATTTTTAATTATGCCGCAATAACTTGCGGGACTCGCTGGATATAATTACGCGGTTTTTGCAAGAACGTGTCCCGAATTTTAATATGCTCCAGTCTGTAATTAAGGCTTGCTTGGCATGGTGAAGGAGATACATGTTCATAAAGCGTCGTTTTAATAACGCGTCGTTGAAAATGCCACTCAGAGTGATGATCCTCTGACGTTTTAAAACCTCATAAGTGAAGCTTGAAAGGGTGGGTGCTTGAAAGGCACACTATCGCTGGCGAAATCGACTTATAAACATGGCATGTGATTTTAGCATTAGAGAGGCATTGGCGTTAAAGTATTTTATATCTTCGGCATAATGTATTTGTCACCAATATTTCCACGAAAACCGATTAACAATCGTGCTCGGATGACGTTTAAATAGTTTGTATGGTTTATATCAACTTGTGTCATAAAATATTAAGCACGCATTTTCGTAAAAATCAGTAGAAAGCGACATTCAAAATAGGTTCTTTGTGAATCATTTTGAAGCACCCAAAAACAAGGCAATGTCCAGACTTTAATATTATTACTTTATTTATTTATGATCTTCGATAGACGCCTAGAAAATAATTGGCATTATTTCGTGCATTGAATATTATTATTTCGCTATCATCGTGAAGCGACCACAATGGTTTCGCCTATAATGTTTTACCCGGGAGATAATTGTTTTTTTTAATAGTAAGGACATTTGTCTAATTTAGATTTTCTCTTAATTGTCCAAGCTACTTATACAAAAACGTATAAATGACACTTTAGCACTCAGGATACATACTCGAAAAGAGCGATTGATTAAGGCCAGAGCCCTCTAGGCTCTTGAGGGCTCTTCTACTCTACATAATCTGTATCAATCTGTACTTTTGCTCATTCGACACCGTCACTCAATACTGACAGCAACATTTGATTTATATATCGTTATTTTTATAGTTGTGCAATAAATCTAGATAGCAAATAGTTCTTCCGGTGTTAACTGGCGGAACAAGTCACACAACCCAGCATACAAACTCGAAATAAGAATACAGAAAAATATTGTACATACTTATTAATGAAATACAAGGTACTAATTTATAACAAGAGGAAACTGAAACGGACGATTTAATTGTTATTTTATTGTTAAGTACAATCGAGTTGGTATCTGGAAAAAATATAAATTTTGATACACCTGCACTTGTCACGTGCGGGATCGCCGAATGTCATTAGGTAATAAATAACTATTTATTGCTGTAAACAGAGAAGTGTGTAATTATATTTAAATTTATATTAGGTATATTATTATTAAAAATAAAATGGTTGAGCTTTCACATTATGATTTGCATGCTCATAATATCATAAATTTTATTATATATATATATACAGTTTAAGAATAGTTTTTATCAACCCTTGGTTTACATACAATAAATATTGTTTTAAAAAAGTATTCAATGTTTCGCAATTAATTATTTAGCAAACAGCAATTTAAAGTATATAAATATTTAACGACTGACAATGTGCAATATTTTACCTAGCATTAAATATATATGACGTAATTTGCAATTTATTATGTTGACAAAATATTGTTGGAAAAAGTTCATGAAGTACATCATAAATAACACAGCTAATGCCAATACTTATTCACATTACTTAAATTAACACTGAAACAAAGTTTTAATAAACACAAACGTGTTAATTTTCTGTAATCTATTTATTATCTATTAACTATTTTACATATTTCATATTCCAAATAATATTATAAAGCATATTGATAATTATTATTACATAATAACATTTAAGCAACAGTAATCCCATCCATCCAGATTTGCATTCATACAGTTTATCGCTAAATTCTCTCGTATTTCCAATCGATAAAGTCCTATTCTGATCGTGCATGCGCTTCACCGTCCAACTTTGAGGTTGTGATTATTTGATGATGCAGACTAGTCTGAGGGGGGGGGGGGGGTTGAGCAAATCTAGTCCGAAAATAGATAGCCAAGTGCATATCTAATTTCAAACACTGCCTTCAAACAAGCACTCGAACCTCTAAGGGGTCGTATATTTATATTCTAGGCATAAGCTACCTGATTGACCTGCCACATAGTGACTCACAGTCCGGTCAAGATACATATTTAATCAGCGACATGCAAATGGGTGTACCGCTTGAGGAAATCACGTATTCGAGATAATTATTGTTGTGCATTAAGTGCTCAAATGGGCGATTTATTAAACGGTTTGTGATTTTATTCAGGACAGGGTGGTCTCGAATTGTTAACCTTTTGAATGCCACGAGCTCCAACGAGATGCCGTGCACGTGCCGGTACGTGAGCAAATTTGGTGTCGCTATTTGAGATGAAATTCTATTTTTTCGGTTTATATTCCAGAGATGCTCTGTCTCTATTATATATGGGATAAAGTTCATTTTTTTAGAAAAATTATATTATGTACTGTGAAGAATGCTTTAATCGATTCAAGCGAGAATAATGTAGTCAACGTCTCATAAAAACGATAATATGGCTAAAATTTAAAAAAATACGACGGTTCACTTCTTTATCTGATATTGGTAATCATGCGTCGCATTTCTCTATCTTTTTGATATCTTTAATTAGTGAAAAAAAGTGGACCAGCAAATTTACAAATAAATGCGAAGTTGAGATTTATGAAGCGAAATCAGATTCAGTATTATCATCCAATTGAGTGCCACTCAACCTTTCTAAAAAATAATACAAATTTTTTACATAATAATTTCTATATATAAAAGTTTTTTTTATGACATGAGAGTTCCTACATTATACGCGTATATATTTGCACAGTAGAAAGCGACCATCGAACAAAGGTGCTTTGCTAAACAAAAACACGAGTGAAAACGTATTTTGAAACACCTTAGATTTTAAGAGCGACTAAGCTAACGATATCGAAAATTATTATCGTTATTAACCGTAAAAATAATTTATATTGTTTCGTGCATCGAATATACTGCTAAACGAATGTAGCTACAATTGACGCCTACAAAATGAACACCAGTACCGCACTAATTCTCACAATAATTCTCGAGAAAAATACAAAATGATAATTTCTCTAAAATTTCATGAAATGCTTTTTTTGTTAAGCATTAAATTTATATAAATATTTTTAAATGGTTTACAACCGCTGAATTTAAAAAAAGTAGTTTTAAAAATTGCAATGGTTAAATCAGCTAAATTCATATTACATATCAGATTTCCGATTAGCACCCAGAAAATATTGTTTCACAATATAAGTTTAACGATTGACTCGATTAACAAATATTTTATTTCGCAAACAAAATATTAAAAATGCAAGGATCAATAACTTAATAAGGAAAATGAAAGAGTCAATGTTTTCATATAAATGCTATAAATATCATACGATAAGATGTTCTCATTTTTTGCAAAATATGAGTGAAAATACAATAGACCATTAATTAAACATACATTAAATATTTTAATCAGAATTATGAAAATATTTCACATAAGAATTTTAAATAAATTAATAATGTAATAATTATGTACTGGAATGTTTTATTAAATGTTCAACCATTCGCGTTCATTTATATTTTAGTTATTACCTCTAATATATTATATCCCGAAAATATGTCATTTCAGTAAAATCATATCGGAATACATAATTTCACTGACAAGAGTTAGCACACACACACAGATCTGTCCGAGATTCGCCACAGATGCAAACTGACTGAACTCGGACATACGACTTATCGGGCATCAGATTTACGTGTTTTTAGGTGATTCTGCATTTCAACTAAACAAGCATATTATGAAGCCCTATCTCTACCGTACTAAAAGAATAACTAATAACTAACACACGAATTTAGTTTACAATATATGATGTCTTACTGTCTTTGATAAAAAAAATGTCAAAAAATAGTGACCGATGGCGGCAGCATTGGCGCAAATTAATAAAGGCGATTTAATAAAATCACTTAAGGGAAAAATTTTAACTAGAAATACTGGAAGTGGAAACCATCGTGTGCGGGTGCTCGGATCCGTTTGTTTTGAGCACGGACAGCGGACAGACAAATCTGTGTCTTTTCTCACCACACACGATCGGATTTGTCTGCCAGGCACCCGCGACGGACAGATCCGTGGGTGTATGGCCCGCTCTAAACGTTCAATTGCATACTTTTAAAAAAAAATCAGTTTACACCGATTAAAATCTTTAAGAAAACTTTTAATCTAAGTTATTTAAATCAACTAATTATCAGAATAGTGATTATTTTCGATGAACATAGTTTTTCTATTTATTTTATTTGAATCGCATTTATTTTTTTACTTGATAATTCCTGTACGCCACCAACTAATTTTGCTTAAAAAATAATTGTATGACTATGTAGTTGTTTATATTCCGTATATACGTGTAATACAGTTTCACTGATAATTACCAGTGAAATCGATAGTTAGATACATTTTTACTGGCTAGTTAGTGAAATTATATTTCTTCAAGTGAAAATTTAAATTCATTGAAAAATAGACATGCACTGTAACATATATAATATACAGAGATATATGTATATACATATATAATTTTGCCATGTGGTTGGTAGTTCAACACCATTTTAAAAGTTTGACATCATAAAAAAATATTTTATTTAGAGCTGCTTTCTAGCAATCATTTCATCTCTACCTGAGTCGCGCATGAATGACAACGTATTATCTTTAGGAGTCTAGACTAACCATTTTTATTAATGATATACCTGGAATATAAGTGACTGTCCTAAATATGCACTTGCTTTATTTTGCAACTGCGCCTTTTCTTAATGCATATACAATGAGCTCAAAATATGGGACGTCTTCAAAATATCCATACATTCGACACTCTTGACACATGCGCGCATGTTGCAAATTTCTCGTTTATATACAGAGACGTGCTGCGAATGTGTGCATTACATATGCGAAGTAGGTTCTGCAGTGGTAGCGATGAAAACTAAATACTTGATATATTCATGAAAATCTATTGAACCTATTTTGATGCATAGCGTTAAATTTGAGCCTCTTTCAAAACTACCGAAGAATGCGGATAACAGCGCATAAATATGACACCGCTTAATTCCAGTGTTTAAATTCAATAATAATACCAGCAATAGGATGTATCCTCGTCGTACACTTTTATAATGCATTTTTCGGTTGGCGATAATGAAGGGTGTTTTTTTACTAGACTTGCGGGTACTTACATCTAAAATTAGTTCGATATGTCGCCACTCATCTGATTACGCCATTTTTAATTGGATGGAAGTAACGATACAACGAGCAAACAAAGGACCTCCACCCCCCGTCTACCAATCCACTTTTTACTCATTTGGGGTTCACGGCGCGCTATCTCGAGTATCATTTTTGCAGCTAAGCGCCGACGGTGAGTAGTCAGCTTTCGGGCGTCGGGAAAGCCAGACGGGGGCTTTTTATGACTTTAGCTATTTGGCGAGGAGTGGGGGCGCTGGTTCGTTTCCGGGAAACGTTTAGTCATTGGCAGTTTGCGAAAAAACACAAAAGACCCATACCGGTTTGGCGAAATTAAATTTCAAGACGATCGCCGTCGATCAAACGTGACGGCGTCCTCTCTACGCCGGACCCTTTGACGAGCTTTCATGGGAAAACACGTACGCGATTCACAGATAATTCAGAATGGAAATGGAATAATATAAAAACAACAAAGCTGCTTCTCAAACGTTCAATATATAAGGTTAGTATTGGGATTTAAAAAAAAATATTTATTGTGAATCTTCCTTTGCAACATGACGCGCTAGTTAGCCCAATGCGTTACAACGGAGTAAATAAAATCATCAATTACTAGTGAGAAACAAGTTTGATTAATTTAGAATTAATATTACAATCAACATATAATTGTTCATCAAAATTTTCATCCGTGAAATTAGGAAAATCTAGAAAAACCTAATCTATGAATATCGATTGAAATTATAATTATATATTAATCACAAATTTCGATCTCCCGGATTACATTATAAATTAAAAACAGTAGTTCCAAAAATGGCATTTAAAAAAATAATTTCGGGATAGATTCAAGACTGTTTTTTTATATTTCTCTTTAAGTATAACCCGATAATTTTTGGTTTAAAATCAGGGACGTAATTTCAACTTTCACCAGGGGGGGAGGAAAATTCGACAGTTTGAAGTCGTTTTTTAATATTTTGATTTTATTAAGATTCATTGCATAGCTCCACAGCAGAATCAACTTTTATGGGTAAAACATTTCAAACTTAGTCAAGTTCAAGGATGTACAAAATTGGTGAGGCCTTATAATCAAAGAAGAAAATTAGTTTTTATTTTCTCCTATAAAAAAAAAAGATTTTTGTGACAATGGTTGTTCGTGAAATAAGGCATTAATTTGAATTAGTAACATATGATCAGCGGACGAGGCACCACCGGTAGTTGTCTTTCCGTCAAGGTCCGCCAAAGAACGTGCTCCCCTAAGCCACTGTCACGTCTAGTTTTGGCCATATATAAATAGGCGCAATGTTATCCGTTTTCATTTCACACAAGTGTACTTGTGAAAGCTGCTGGTAAGGAATATACACAATCCGAAGATACTGGAATAACTTCGTTTTTATGTGCCACCTAATTAACAGCGCTTCCCGAATATTGTTTGAAGTAACGCTTGCAAGAGTATTGGACAACTCCCCATTACCACAGCTATCGAAATTTTAACCACCTGTCAGATAGTAATAATTTATGCTCATCTAGGTGCTCGCAATTGGTGGACATAATATAATTATATAATTAATAAAAAATATTTGGCGTAAAGCTGTTATGACCTGCACATCAATGTAAATAAAAAATATAAGGAAAAGTCTCGACATCCTGATTAGAAATCTTGACAAGAGGTCAAGTCTTTAAAATCATTTACCGGTCATGACCGAGTTCTTATCTTTGAATTCTTATCTCAAAAATCAGCATTTTTTTTGAGAAAATACCAATATTTTTAAACGTTTTATAACTGCTGCATAGGAAAGAGTGGGTCTGTGCCAGACATTTTTGAGTGATTTTTAAAATAGTACTTAGAAATTATTATTTAATTATAATTCCTATCGATCAACACAGATTGAGTTTTAATAGATGTTCCAAATCTGACGGTTGAATATCGTGATAATTTATTAAAATAAAGTCTGGTCGTAGATATTAGGTATGAAACAATATATAATAAAGATTTACTTCAGCTCATAGAGAATATCAAATATGTACATAGTATATACATAATATATAGATTAATACAAACATACATTTCACTTTCTGAAGAACCGCCATCCGATATGTGAATGTATGTTAATATATAAATGGCTCTCTCAAACTAATCAAAATGGTATTTGTACGTATGGGTCGCTTCTAATCTCCTGTACAGTTAAGTTAAAGAAATTTGGAGTCTAACGTGGGATTTGATCCCTCGGACTTTTACGTTTATTTATGTACTATTATTACATCTCGTGCTTACTACGTACGAGCATAATTAAGATAAGAAAAAATATTTCCAACTGCATTAAACTTTCTTACTATATTGCTCCCAAAATGGGGATTACGAAATTCCAAACGGTTATTAACCAGAGAATAATGCACACCGTAAACTTTTGCTAGATTCTGCGAGATATATCGCCACTCTCAACTATTAAATTGGTCAACTTTTGTGCTAGACATTATGGTTCGCGGAGCTGCTCGCTCAACCACATAAAATACCATTTTACGATGCCCTAACATTTCACATTATGCGAACCAACGCCAAAGTCCTCTCCTAATAATTCTAAAACAAGCCAGAATACACCTCAGCGAACTTACTATACGTTAAACTAATCTTATTTATAACAATCAGATGTAATCGCAAGTTCACAATTAACTAGCAGTTTATTGCATATTTTTTGGAGACAGCAACTACGTCGCTCGTTGTTTTGATTATAAACGTTCGTTCAAGAATCTCGCTGGCAGCTCACTTCTCGACGTTTAACGTCGTTATGAGCAAACAAAACCCGAGTTTATGAATCGAGACGAGTTCGCGGCCGTGTTTATTCAGAGTTGTTGATCCTGTGTGCGTTCTGCGTTTTACCTCCATCCTTTGATGTTTAGCTGCTTCTGTTGCTAATGGCACAGTCAAACAACAAAGGGCGAGAATAGGTGGCATAATCGCTAAATAAAGCAATAGTACTATTACTTTTTGATCTTTCGCAGGAAACTCTGGAGTTTTATCGTGGACATTTACACGCCGATTTCTTTGTGCCACCAAAACGAAAATAGATTTACTGGCGATGCACATGTGGTCTTCGGCTCTTTGTCGGCTGCCTCAAAGTCCAAGAAAACGGACGCTGCTGTGGCTGCTTTACGGCGTCGTTGGGAGGTCCTTCGGTTGTATTTCGGGAGAATGGTTTATATAAATCCACCGGGTCTGATTGGTCCGGTGAAAAAGTGTAATATGGTCTGAGACAGAAACGAATCATCGCGGAGAACATGCATATGTGTTATATCGTCTAATCCGAGGGTTATAAATCTGTGTCGTAGACGTCAACAAGTGACGTAGACACTTTTCCAACCATTAAAGAAAGATTGCTCATCTTTCTAAAGAAGTGACTCGTAAAAGGAGTAAATAAGTATTAAACTCTTTATCTTAATCATAGGTGATCCATAAGCTACCCAACTAGAATAAAACCAACGATCAGTTGGACAGACTATAAACTTCAATGGTCTTATAAACGAAGTGCACTTTTAATGATTTCACAATGCTCATATCTTAAATTATTATTAAGACATTTTACTAACTGGGATTTTGCGCTGCTTCAAAGCTGCGAAGTTTTATTGGTAAAAAATGTAAAATTGATACGACACCCGCCCTAACGACCCTGTCGTAATCCTCGAATCGTCAATTAGGTATTTTTATCGTCTTCGTCGAGCTTAATGATTATGTAAATATTTTATGCAAGCTTTACATCTTCCGATTGGAACTGGAGGCGAATGCTTTTTAAAACGACTTTAACGATTCTCAACCGGTAATGACTTTTTTCTGCACAGTATGACATCTATAAACTCGAAACACCAATGAGTACAAGTAGTATAAAAATAACTTACAAAGGTTAATTAGTACTTTTTAATGCAGAATGAAATAATTTATAAGTAAATTGATAACATTTAGTTAAATCTGATACTTCAAACATAGTACGCATGTAATTAGATAAATCATCTGCCGAATGCATGCATTAATAAGCTCTAGTAGTGTTTTTGGAACTAAGCCAAATGTCATTGCTGACAGTTGCGAAACGTCATGTATATTGTTATTGAAGGGTCCAAATGTTTTGCTCTTAAAAATAATGGTTTATGTATTTATACTTTATCTGGTGGTGTAACTGATGCCAGGAGATTGGCAGATATATTGCAATTTATCGAAATTAAATAATTATTAACGATAAAGTTTTTCATGTAACTGTTGGGACAGATTAGTGGCAGCGAGCGAGTGTTGTTCATAACAATGAACACCCCATGAATAAATCTCTGCAACGAATCATGGAGTGTTCACTGTTCTGATCAAATCTTTCTTGCACCTAAACTGTCCAAAATACCTGTTCATAAAATTAGTACGTCGTCAAATTTATAGTTCTAAACTTTTTTGGCAACGTAAATGAAGACGAACATCATTGTAGTTAAGGATTGATTTATTTTTGGTGATGCCCCTTAGTATCTCGTATCGGGTGCCTTGTTCATCAATTCAACTTGTAATTATAACTATTCGATACAATAAATAATACTAAAGCGGCCCAATCTGTGTGTAATTTTCACCTATCACTATCCGTCCGATTATTAAAAATAAATTATTTTGAGAAGTGGTCCTTTGGTGCAAACTGATGGCAAACAAAAAAAGTTGGGACGCCCTGTGTTAAAGAACATTATCGTGCGCCGATGTCAAGAAAAATATATGTAATCGTGGCTCAACAGATTGTTGACACCTCCCCCTTAGCATCATTGAGTACACGCTACGTCGAGAATACAATGAATTGTAACGCAACGCTCCTAGAAAAAAGGAGCTATGCTACAAATAATGATACGATCTGTATCTGAGGATATCCGAAGAATTTTCTTAGAATCCTTTCTAACAACAAGGAGTACTTTGCTTCGCTGTGATTCTATATAATGTAGTAACGCTACATAAAACAGATGTCTTTAATAAATACTGGAAATAATAATTATAAGATTTAATATATTAAGAAAATTGAATGTACATATGTATGTATATACGGACAATAGATTACCACATCAAATCGTGTTCTTGTAAATGTTGTATTGTCAAGTCGACTATCGAATTTTCCGGCTCATTCAATCCAAGCAAATCAACGCTGACCTTGCAAACAAATTAACAGATTCTCAAATCACAATCTGAGGAACTTGAAAGCCACTGATGACTGACTGGTCCACCAACGCCGAATATTATCATATGCAAACAAACAGATCGCGTGTTTTATATCGTCTGATCAATCTTTTTTATTGAAAAAATCCAGCAAATCTATTTATAGACGTAGCAGACCGGCAGTAATTATGCCGTAACTTAATTATTTGAGAAGCGCCGATCTCACGCGAGCGCAAGGTCGTTACGCTTCGCATTGCAGAAATTCGGCAAAGATCAGTGCCCTCTATAGAGTGAAAAAATGCAGCATTTAATATTATTTGAATATGATTATCTCTTGCCCACGTCCGATAAACTTGTGTGATGTCAGATGTATTCAATAATAAGTAAAATAGCTGGGAATACAAGGATACCAAGTGACTAAATCAAATTTCCTCTTGAGATATTGGAGAATGAAATATATTGTATAAGGCAGAATTATAGTATAATCCTTAGATAAAAAAATTATGCAATATTAAAATTAACATACAGAGGATTTACGAAAAATGTTAACTACGCGGTTTACCATGAAACAATTGGATACCCCAAGAAGAGTTATAATATTCTCTAATAACACCGTTTGAAAACTACTAGAATATATAGAATCAGCCAGTGAAGAACATTTTAACTGCACATGTGACAAATATATATTTTATAGCAACATATGTTTAGCTACATGTTATGCATGCCATATATTTTTTAATTTAGCTCTGTAGGATCGCACATTTTATATCGACATGAATTTATAGGGAAAAAATATTTTTCTGTTTTATTAACCTGCGAAAGAATTAAGCAAGACAATATTTCACTGAAAGTATGTTGATATTTCAATTTATGTATTGTATGACATTAAAAAAATGTTCAAATTCCTTCATCTACCATTAAACAGAAAACATAAATGGAGTTAAGCGAGTATAAAATGATAATTGGTGATGCCCCTTAGTATCTCGTACAGGACTGTAGAGTCGGAGTCGACTCAGACTCCTCTTATAAGTATATTTCATTGATTTCGCAACGCAAGGGCGTGTTCCGGCGCGAAAAACTGAAGTTTATCAATGCGTAATGTATTTTATTTTATGATAAACTTGCTTATATCTCATGATAAAATTGCTTACACTCAAAAATAAACAATTATATTCCTTAGCTTTTTGGTATCTGTTCTAATGGTAAAGTTATTTCATGATACTAGGTTTTTATATAATCGATCCATATTTTAAGGTGTCATATAAAAGTAATATAAAGTGTGATCATAAAATATATAATTTCACATCATAGTATCGCTTGTAGATTTTTTACTTATGAGTACAATTCCCAATAAGCCCAGTTCCACAATCAATCAAAATTATATTGTAGAGATGAAGAATAGATAATCACTCTATGAAATCGGTAGCATGTACAACAATGTACAAAGGACGTTTCTCAAAGAAAAACGAATTTCATTAGTACCTCAGAATTATTCACTTTATTATAAGTCAAATATGTATATGTGACATCTTTGACTGAAAACTGGTGATAGTAGAACTCTTAAATCCGCGTTGTTGAAAAGTCGTTAATGAATAAAAATACCGTATTTCCTCAAATATAAATTTGAGACCTATTTATATTTTTAAATAACAGCATGATAATGAACGATCACCCTCGAATCTCATCTTGCGAGTGAATGTGGTTTCACAAATCATTCCTGGGATCAGTGAGGATTTTTTAAAAATACATACATACATATATGATATTTTTTGTGAACTGAAGGAATTCGTTATAAAATATTTTTTAATACGAACTAGTTAAGAGTTAAATTAAGTATAACAGTAGTCATCCGTGAGATTAAGAAAATCTAGGAAAACCTAATTCATGGTGATTGATCGGAATTATAATTATGTAATATATTCCGATCTCCAAGTCATGATAGAAATGTAAAAAAACATTAGGATCCATATGGGATTTGAACCCAGGTTTTTCAGGTAATAGTCACCGATTTATAACATTATTCTAACGTACTGCTTAGGTTAGGTTCAGGTTGACAGGGTAGGCCTATATGTTTGTACCCGGTTTATAATTGAGGCTGGCTAATACCGTTTTTTTTTCGATTAAATACGGTATGTATATCTAAAATGATTTTTAGTTTTACCTTTCAATAATAATCACTGAAATTTTCTTTTCTTATGCATTATATTGTAATAATCCAGAAGAAAATAAATAGTATTAGAAGAAAAATATACTTTTGGGATTTGTAAACATCAACGTTAAGGATTATGAAGAAGTATTTTTGATTTTAGTTAATTCAAAGGGGAGAAAAAGTGCATTTGAAATACCATTTTCAGATTGTACACCATCTAAACGAGAATAATTCACATAGTTGTAAAATGTTAATAAAACAGATTAAAATTCAGTAGATTTAACCAAATTATAAGTGAAGCTTTAAATTAAAAATAATAATTTTGAACTAAAATAGCAAAATGATTGAGAGCCACTTGTAGAATTAAATCGCGAGCTTTTGAAATAAAACAACATTTTTTTTTAAATATACCAAGTTGATCTAGTTACTCGATTAATTAAATGTTATTGCCAAATAATAATAAAAAATATTTGAAAAGCTATCTGTCATGCGTATTGTTTTGGCCAAAATATGGTCGTTATTCGTCATGATATAAAATATTCAAGTGTCGAATTTTGACGGTTACCGGCTTTCGATTCGGAATCGCATCGCCGGCGCATCTAGACGGCGGCGAATTTTAATTAATGCGAAGGACCCTCTCCTTTATGTGTGCATAAAAAAAACAAGAGCGGGAGCAAGCGAGACGGAACGAGATACTCACACGCGAGAGCGAGCGGGACGAGGATACCGGCGCGCTTTTTGCACGCCATGGCGGAAGCAGTGCCGGCGACCTTCGCAGGAGTCAGCGGCAGTGACGGCGGCGACCGACGGCGACCGACGGCGCAGAGAAACGCACACGCCAACCCCGCGCCGGCCACGAGGCGACTGTCGCGATACTGCCATAGGACGGCGAGCATAGGACGGGCGGCTCGGACGGGCTCGGGCGCACTCGGGAGCTTTCGGCGCCTCCCCTACAGCGATGCTCCACTGCACTTGTGTGGATTGTGTGGACTGTGGATGCGTTTTGATGCTGCAGTTGGTCGATAGGCGGCGCGCTGGTGCTTTTGCACCATACCTCGATTTACGGCCTAGATGCGTTCCTGTAAATGTAAAGCAAAACTCCGTATAACAAAGCATTCGATTTTTATTCAAAGTACCCTTTCTAACGACTATAATTACGCACAGGAGCCTCCTATCGAGGACCTGTACCACAGAGCCTGCGTCTTCTGGATGTTTAACACCACTGGAGCCCTCTATTGACTGCATCCTCAGATTCACAACTTTTACAGAAAACAAAAAAAGAATAATTTAAAAATATACTTTATTTGACAAGTTTTATGCTTAGATGTACATAAACATGTAAAGTGTCAAATCGTCCTCCTATAAGAAGGATTGTGTTCCGCAAAAATATTGTCCTCCCTTGTCCTCCTTTAACAAAAATTTCAGTAATGACCTTTTTATTTTTAGTGCCCTTTTTTGATATTTTCAAAATCTGGTCACCTTAGTTTGATAAGTATATGACATTATAAGACTTGACTAAAAATACAATATGTACGATAGAAATAATATAAAATATAAACCAAATTGGACATGGATCATTTTTACAAAAAAGCAGTAAACATATTATATTTTTTAAATAAATCATTATTTATTGTAAATTTGTTTTATATCAAGTGGCCGATTTTTACTTGATTAAAAATGGACCGTGATTGGAATTAAAAAAACTTTTAGAAATAGAAATTAAAATAAATTAAAAAGTGTTTTTAAGCTTATACAAGAAATAAAAAATCGTAATATTTAAAATAGCGTAGAAAATAAAGTAAAGAAGTTAAAAATAATAAAAAAACTGAAATTATTTTTTTTACACACTTTTATATATGTAAAGAAATTCTTGCGGCCTCTGACTGGCAGATTTTTTCATCCTTTTTTGTTCGTGTTTAAACTGAAACACAATAAATATTGATTTGGAATTTGGCGAGGGTACTGTTAGTCAGAGAACTATATGTTGATATTAACAATGTAAATGAGCTTCGCGACTTACTACACACAACTGTTCGGATACTCGCAGTAGACTAAGAGGTTCCTCCTGCGACCGTTTCAGACATCTAGTTTCCATATAAAAGGTGGAAAATGGACAAATGGGTACTGCACGAATTTACCGAAAGACAAAAAAAAGCGTTTCGTAATCTGTTCTCTAAAACAACAAGGAACCATTACTTGCGGTGAGAAAAACATATTTGGGATAACCATAAGATTTCAGTACAATTATTAGACCGTAAATAAATTTCAAAACAAACCCCGAAACCAAGTTTGCACCCGAAAAAAATATTAAGACAGTATGATATTCTGAGAGAATAGTTCATAGTTGGCTTCTCAAACCAGTCGAGAACATTACAGCGGAATAATATTGTAGGGAAATTAAAAATATGCATTAAAAATTAACCATTAATCATCCGATGCTGTACGAAAACTTTGAGCAAAAATGCTCTTTGATAAGTTGCGAGACCTCATACTCATTACTGCTGAAAAATTAATTGAACTGGTATTGAAAATTTTGCCGCATTCTCCATATTGCCCTGAACTTTGTCCTAAAGATGATCACATTGTTAAATATAGTTCTTTCACATTCAAAATTCAATAATCATTATGTATTATGTAAAGTTGTATTTATCGGGTTGCTTTACTTCTGGATAGTGTCGCGTCTTTCTTAAATTTTTATCAACAAATAAATGTGAATCATGTTTTACCAAAAACGTGTTATTTCCCATAAATATACAACAAATTATTGCTTTAATTTTTTAAACTGAAGGGGGTGGGGGCATTTATTTTTAAGTTTTATTATGGCCAAAACTTGACGGTATTCTGGTAATACTGACGTGACGGACACATTTTCTTGGCTACTTTTGGCGGGTTCGCAACGCCGGTGCGGCTTCGTGCACCGTCCACTTATTATTATATAAACAACATGTAAACGTAACTATATTTAAATAAAATACTACGGCAGCGGCTAAATCTGTTTATAATTACCACCCGTCGGCAATAAACCTAACTTATTTATGTATGTATCCTATTTTATTTTGCCAGTGTTGTTCATTTTCATATTCTAAACTCTTTTTTATTTCACAGTGCTGTGGGCCCTTTGAATGTGGGTTTTTTTTATCTGTAGCCATCAGTTGAGAAACTCTGGTTTATATCAACTACAGAAAGAACGTCACCGCCTATCATAGAAACAGTCTAGGCCTATAGGCCTGGCGACGTAACAGCAGGCCGCCGACGCCGGGGCTCCGCCCTCCACTGGCCAAACCCACATAGAAGGCACCTATAAAGAGGAGCCCATATAAGCGCCTGTAGAATTCAGTCCTTAGAGCTACAACCCCTTTGAAGGGCCAACCAGGAGCCATGGCCACTACGGTCTCCAGAGGATCATCAATGCCAGATAATCACAGCATCAGATGCCGCGTTGCCGAAGTTATGTGACCCTGTATACTGTGTCCTTAATTGTGTTTTAATCTATAAATGTTTTTGTAATACTTTAAAGGCTGAATTGCGTCTCTGGCCTACCTTACCACTTAATCTGAAAATGAGTTACATTAAAAATACAAGACTTTAGGCGCAGAGCGCAAAGCTATGGGTCGTGTCATGAAACAGCTGCCGGCAGGCCTAAATTAGGCAAGAGCGACGAAAAGCACCGAAATCTAATAGTATTGTAGGGCCCTATTTAATATATTTATTTATTCATTCATTATGGCCAAAGCTTGGCGGCGCTCTAATAGCACTGATGAGACGGCGTATGGTGGTCCTCGACGGGAAGACAACGGCCAGTGGTGCCTCGTCCATCGTTCACTCGCATATATTTCAGTAACAAACATGTAAATTATTATCAACTTTTAATAAAATACTGCTACAAAAGCTCAATCTGTGTGAAATTACCATCCGCCCGCGAAAGTATATTTTTATTTGTTAATTCCATTTTACTGTTTAATTAAGCTAGCAATTGAAAAATTAAATTTGCATAAACAAAGATTGAGGTCTGAAATATATGAGAAGCACAATTCCCGTAAATTAGAATCTGGTGATTTGACGATACTATGAATAAGTATTATTGAGTGTGGATTTACTAAAGAAATTTCCTGCGTTGGATAGAAATACCCCAGGGTAACCTATTATCCCGCTATAGGTCGTGTAAAAATCGTTACCAAATAATAGAGAGAATTAAAATCGGAATTTTCACATGAGTGAATATTATTAAAATTTTTCAGATTTTAAACTACAAGAAATCAAAACTTTCCTTACTATGAAAAATATAAGGTTTAGGAATATAAACTTTTTTTACATTTAAAGCAATTGCGAGTATTGTAAAAATTTATATTCTTTAAATATAATATTCAAATAATGCACTGTGGGTAATTTAGTTATCCAATAGAATAATAAAAAATTATATTTTTCGAATTTTTTATTTTTATTTTCACCTTATAATAAAAATGTTTTTATATTGTACTATTTGTTATATTAATTTCTTATATAGTTTTGCAAAATTTATTAAGAGAAAATCTAATACACGAGTCATACTTACATACACAATCAACAGGGTGAAATGTAAATGGCCACACAGGTCAATGGATTAAATTCCAATACCAACTAAATGAAATTCTGATGGCTCAAAATTCCATTTCGCCGATGTGGGAATTTAAACTGACCACACCTACGATTCATTTCAACCTATGAATTAAATTCTAAAATACATACTTAAATATAAAATGCGTAATAAAAAAATAATTAATTATCATAAAAAAGCATTGAATTTTTAGTATAAAATATAAATAATAAAATTAGGTAATAATTTATTTATTAAAATGGTGTTTAGCAAAAGTTTGTCCAACAAGAAGTGGAAATATTAAACTAGCTTCTGCGTAAATTTTTACGGGAGATGCGTCTTTCTTGATTTTCCCCCAAGAAATTGCTTCATCAGGCCGGGCTCCTGAATCGCTTCCGTCAAATTCTGACGCAGTGTTCAAAAATACCGAGAACTCTGCACCATTCCTCATGAGATTTGCGTTGCATATGTGATGTTTTATGACCCCACCGCCTAATATGATCATTCCAGTATTTTTGGCTTTAACTGCCATTGTATTTATTCTTCTTAGATCACTAACAATATCGACGATAAGACCAGGATTTTTGTATGAATGAAAGTACATCATATCACCGAGGCTGCCGTCGGTTAAAGCTGGACTGAAGACAGGAATTTTATTTTTCCACGCCCAATAATGAATTGAATCTTCATCGTTAATTTCTTCACCTAATCTATATAAAGAAATCGATTAAATTAATAAATTTGAATAATTGATAACAAAATATTAAATACCTTGCAATTATTTTCGAAGGCGTCCATAAAACACCCTTTTTTTTTTGTTCTAATAACATTTTATCAAGTAAAGGCATAACCCAATCCTCAAATGCACAATAATTATCATTCGGAACAAGTAAATTACCTAAATAAAATAATTAATATTAATAACAAATAAATCTGTATCTTAGTTTTATAATATAAATACCAACCAATTCTATTAATCCCTCTGTCCCTCAATTCGCTGCCTTTTAAATTAAAATCTCCTAGATAAGTTGACCCCAAACATTTTATAAAGTCTTCTTCGACGCCACCAGCTGTTGTAACAATGCAGTCGACCATTTTGTGTTGAACTAAGAATCTAAATATAAAATAATTTATAATTAATACAAAAAATTTTAGTTAACCACTTTCGGGTAACAATACTTTTTTAAAAAAGGCTCAGAATCTTCTTGTACTGACCCAGTGATATAAAAAAATATGCAGCCGTTGTAAAACATTTACACATATTTGTACAAATTTAATTTTTATCAAAAGAAGACTATGATAAGTTTCTCGTAAATTTGCTGATATTTGAAATGAAATTCACAAAATACTAATTAACGATTTAGCTCGAGCATGACGTTAAGAAGGGGTTAAGAATATACATTTTTACCTTATCGTATCTCGTAATCCGGACGATACCAAATTTGATGTAAATCCTAGAAATATTGTACAATTACTCTTCCTCTTTATAAATTCATCTTCTTCATGCTCATCTAGATCTTCAGAATTCAACGGAATCATTTTACTATCTATCATTTTATTTATTTCATTCACAGCCAGTCCAAAGTTTGTAGCTTGAAATCCAGTGTTTAAATAACTTTCAAGCAAAGAATTATAATCTAAGCCGTTGTTCCAGTCGTATCCTTTTATTATTGGTGTATTTTTAGGTAGATTTTCACTTTTAACTAGTACAGCAGACGCCGCAATGTCAGGTACTTTATTATCCATTTTATTCGGCTGGATTATATATTTTCAAAAGCAAAACAATGCAGGTTATGATTTATTAACTTAATATTGATAAAACAATAATTTACTAATGTATATTTTTTGTAAAACACGTAAAAAGTAGTTCAATGCGCGAGCGAGACAGACATAACCTGGTAAACGTCAAACTGACAGTTACGGTGCAAGGTCTTAACACCGCTAATTACGTCCATTAAAACATATTTATTTTTGCTTTATTTAATACAAATCATTAAATTATTTGCAACAATAATAATACATTAAGATTAAATTAAATTTAAAAAATTATTCATTACAAATTTTTATTAACAATTTTAATACGTTATATTAAAATTATATTTATTCATTTAAAAATATAATTAAAATTTTTAGTTTAATAGTACTGAAGAGTTAAGCATTTTAATTAAAAATCGCTTTCATAATCAGTAGCGAATAAGCACAGATAAAAAATAAGCGCCCGCTTCTGACATATACCCTCCCCCCTATTAATTTTATAATTCATATCAATAATAAAATAATTTGTATCGTTTTCAGTAATGATATCGAAGTTCGTTGCACACTTCTTATTTATTGCATTGCTTAAAATTACGCAGAGTTATTATTATAAAATTGTGTAAAATATCTTTACATATTTACACTTATAATAAAACTAATTTATTAATAAGCAATCTCTGCATTTGACTTTGCGTGGGTAATTTAATTTAAAATTGTTTCATAATTAAAGCAAAATATATAACACACAGCACGGGTAATTCAACGTTTTCCTAAAGTAAAATTGCAATCAAAAAATATTCTGTATAATTCTATCTCGTGGATGGTTTTGTAGGGATTGTTTCGTTCCACCCCCCCCCCCCCGCCCTCATAGCTACATCACTGTATCCATCATCAATAATAAATTAATATAGACGAAAAATCAATATCAGGGATGGAAAATAAGATTAAAAGTAGTGGTTAGTCGCGCTTCGCGTACATAAGAATCTCTCTCACTATGAGAACAAAAATAAATATTATCACCAACGCAATTTTAACCAATTCTTATTGAAGAAAACAACAAAAAAAGGCACTTCTCAAAGGTCTCACAAAAATTCTTAAATGCCCTAAGATTTTTGATCTTAAAATATTCTAATTTACTCGTATATTTGTTGAAGTTACAGATATGTACCATCATATTAACATTTTTTTAATATATGATTTTTAATGAATTTCTTATCTTCACGTTGCAATTATAGAACCAAAGTTCTTAAAAATATTATTTTAAAACTTCTTTAATTTAAACATGTTTTCGTCCAAAATTTAATCTCTTCCTAAAGCAGAAAAAAAACAATACATGTGTTGATTTAACGTAATCAACATGAAAGTGCATTTCATGTATCTGAAAGTGAAAAAAGCATGTTGCAGCAGTTTTTATTCGTTTCATTAAATTACATTATTTATGATTAATGTGCTATTTTTACTACGTGCCACAAAACAGCAACGCAGAGTGACTTACATTGGATAATATGCAAATTCCAATGAAAACGACCAAATTGGGAGAGGAATTAAAAAGCAAAAGTGCCATTCAATAACAAAAGTAAACGGTCACCACATTAGCATATACATAGGTGGCATAAACAAATAGCATGATTTTGTGTTACGTAAATGAGAGTAATTTTCGTTTTATGTGAATATTATTCATTTTGTGTTTTTCCCCAAAGAATGCTGTTACCGCTTTGATAAGAATTAATAGCAGGCCGTTAAATTGATAGTGAGAGTGAAAAAATCCGAGCGAGAGCAATAAAAAGTTACTCTGACAAAAAAAGTGAACTACAGCCTGATTAAAGATTTATGTTACGTTCTCTCGACGAGTTTAATTATAGTCATTAAACTTATAAAATGAGTAAAGTTACTATTAGTATACACGTGTGAATGTATTGTAATAATTTTATTCAAAACCGAATTAAATATATTTATTATTAAAAATATTATTGGGCATAGTTAAATGTTTATTACATTATAAATATTTATATTTGTTTTAATATATTATGCATAAAAATGATTTACGATCACCATGTAGTGAAAACAAAAGTGGAACCACTTTTACTTTTGATTTTTTTGCTTTATTCATAGTCGGGTCAAATGTTATAATTTGTTATCGATTTATTTATTAAAGTGTAACAAACTCAATCTGGTTATGATGATATTATAATTGATGTACAAAGTAAGTAAAAGTATTCTAATATAATACAATATGCTTTATTTACTTCGTAAGTAATAAGTTACTAATGATATTTTATCGAATATAAAAATAGAGATGAGTTTGAGATTAATTTAGCTGAGATGATACAATGAAATAGTAACACTTGTACATTTTACTTTAAATTAAATTCGATATTAATATAGATGTTCTAAATGTATTTCATTATAATATATCAAGATTGCTTCTTGATACATTTGGACACGAAGTTAATTTGTTTATAAAAATCGTGATCGTTCGTAAATTGAGAATATGCATTTTTTTAATTTGATATATTCCACCTCTTCCTTTCAATATATTAGAAGTACTCTCGTTTATATTTTTTATGAACTAGTGTATTCTAAAACCGACACAGTTAAACGATTAAAGAATAATTGAAATAGTCTATTGAATTATAAACATCTATTTTTATAAAATAGTAGTCACACTTTAATTATATGTATAATAACAAATATCATTATTCTTAAATGGTATATTTTCCAATTATCGTTTCAAGCAATCCATAAGTAATTTATTTTTATTACCATAAATATATTTATCATCTTTTCTATAGTTATACCTGTGGCTTCTAGAATAAATATGAAATATTGTATTTATATAGTTTCTTAATTACATACATACGACCAATTTTGATTTCAAACAGTCAAATTTAACATGTAATATAGAGAAGAACATACTTTAAAGCAATATCATACTTGAAATGCAAATTATACCAAAGTCATATAAATAAAAAAATATCAATCAAAGGACATCGTTTTCGTCATGTGATCGGACATTATTTTGGAGTGGGTTCAATTCAAAGAAGTCACTGGTTTTGATGCCAAGATTTATTCGCAGTCAAACATAAAGAAAAGAACAAGTTCAGTAACATACATACATTTAAAAATATTTTACATTTGCAAATTGCCCTGTTTATGTTAAATATTGGTTTTAGGTTCGCAATGACAGCAAGTCCTATGGATATGAGTTTTGCGATATGTTGAGTATATAATTATTTGTCGCTTATCCCTTTAATAATGCAATCTGGTTTTAAAAAGTCATGGCAAATCCTATCTGAGTTGTTAATAATCTTGCTTCAGTTTTCTGTTATTATTTTTAAATAAGATTGTTATTTAAATTCAGACATATTTTTTTTAAATTTAAACTTGTAACTCGTAGGGCAGTTTATATACCATTTTTTATTGCTCTTTTTTATAAGCATATTCAATAATCGATGGTATTAGTTTAATTTATTTAATATCTGTCAAATAATAATCATTGACCCACAAAGATTTTTTTTCCTTATACTCAAAAGAGTACTCTAAAATCAATTTGTTTTTATAAAATAGTATTCTATTATCTGACTAAACTGTAATATTTTTTTTTTGAATTTAATGTATATACATGTATTTGTTTAATTTATTCAAAAAATCTGTTGGTAGAGTTAGATTGGTAGCAAATCGATATCCATAGTTACCTGGTATAAATTAAAGAAGGCTCAAAGGATACATATTTTTGAAAAATATTTATAATGGCATTTTTAAGTAAGTTTTTATGATTTTTTTATTTCATATTTTCATATTCGATACACATCTGATTAATGAGCACTATATTTCATTGATAAAGTGATTGTTGCATCGAGACAATAACACATTTATTACTCTAATTGGACACTTTGTCTCTTTTTTTCGTACAGTCATATAATTTCCTACGTTCACTGTCACACACAATATAATATTAAAATATTTCGTGCAATTTTATTGCGATTAAATCAAACCGAAAAATTATTCGTAATGTTTTTTTGCATACGTGACTTTCTAAGTTTTAATTTTTCTTTTCGTCGCCTTTTCGCATCGCGAGTAACGCAAATGCGGGTGTGGACAATTATTATTGCGATGTAGAAAAAATGTATGTAAAATAATTGGCAAAACAATTTTAATGGTCAAAAGTTTGACCCGCAACGCAATGGAGAGAAAGTATGAAACGGTTGATCTAATTAATTACATAATAAGTATTTCATACATTGATATACGCTGAATCACATTTCGTACAGATGTGTGGCTGTAAAAAACGGTATCTATTTACGATTATGCTAATCGGGTAATTTATTACATGGGGATAATGTTTTTGTTACGTGTTCGAACGTTTAACTGAATTAATTAAAAAACAATAACCACTTTATGTATGTATATGCATAGGTACATCTACATACGTACATAATAAAATTATTTAACACACATAAGTTTGACGATCTGTAGTAACACAATTTTTTTATAATTCTCGTAAATAGTACAATTTATTATAACGTTTCGATAATTTCAGATTAAAAAATAGGATACATATTATACTTAAATGTTTAATAAGAGTTTGTGAAATTGTATGTCCGCGTAACGTGCACGTTTTATTGGTTTTAACCTGTTCACCGACAAGCGCATGAATTCATGCGTTCGTCTAAATTCGTGTTTTTTAATGAAACTAGATGAAGATAACTAGCTATTATTGTTTCAAAAATCAGTTCGTATTCTTACTAAGCGTTTTCAATATTATCTTTATAATAATTTGAGCTCTAACGGCACACCACTAAGGTTGACACAATCGTGTTGCTATAATTAAATTATTTTTAATGTTAATTTATAAACTGTAATTTAATCTAAATAATATTTTATATACAGTACAGTGATATAATATTATATTGTCGTTATAGTAATTGCCAAAATAATTTATATTATTTAATATTTTATAATCATTTTAATGATCTGTGATTAGGGAAAAAGTGTTTTGGACTATTTAAATATTTTTATGATGATTATATTTTTTATTAAAAAAATAATTTAAAAATTTATTAAATATATATAGCAATTAAATTAATCTCTTATTTACATTTAAAGGGATTAACTTATAATATCTAATACATAATCTAGCGAAGGTTTATTCAGTTAAGAATTAAAGAAAATAAATTTTGATTATTTTGTAAATAGTGCTAAGTTTTGCGCGCGTTGGGTGCCGGAAAAAAAGGCGCGAGAATGATATTTAAATAATTAAATTATTTAAATTAATGAATGGCATTATCGAATAAAATTACCTTCAATCTTATTCCTTTACAAAATATGCTTGTACCCATTCTATTTGTTTCTAAGTTTATATTACAAAAATTATAAATTGCCGTGCTCTGCTTCGTAAAACGTTTTGTTGTTTTCAAAAAAGGCTGGATCAGATTGTACGCTAAAAGTAAAGCAGCTTTCTCTGAACTTCGATGGTGTCGTTCGTGTTGATTAGCCGTATGCTCCACTGAGTGTAAGGTCAGGATTTATCTATAGCAGCGTTCCGACTTTACATATGTATATGACTAGGGAAATGATTATTAAATTTTTATCAAGAAAATGTATAGTTTAATTTAATTTATCTCAATTTAACATACAGTGGAACCTCTGATTGTGAGTAGCTTGGTTTAGAAGTGTTTCGCAATATTTTTTTTAATCATCTTTGACTTGATAAACGAGCGATATCTTGCAATTCGAGCAGTACGTATTGCGTCACATGCTCCTTAACTGAGCTGATGATTCTTCTTGTAGTAAATTCATGCATTATGGAAAAGAAATCATTTGCCCATGGCTAATGCCCCTGCTCATCCTCCAGACTTTGAGGACGACTTAATGAAGGAATTCGATTTCATTAAGATCAGTTTCTTCTTCTTAACACCACTCCATCACTCCACCCCATGGACCAGCAGATCATTTCAAACTTTAATTTTTTTACACCAAATCGCTATTTCAGCGATGCTTCGAAGTTACCTAAAATACAATTAGAGACTTTTGTAAAAATCATTTCCACATCCTGAGCTGCCACAAGAGCATATATAAAGCACAGGGTTAGGTTACCAAGAGACCTTTAATTCTACATGGCTAGGCTGTGGTCGTTATTTTTAATATTTCGATCATCTGCCCCTCCCCCAATGACCACCCTGGCCATAAAGCATATACAATTTAATGTTTTTTATAAACCAACCTATATAATGCAAGGAAATCAATTTATTTTTTCTATGTGTGGTGGTGGTGGGGGGGGGGGAGTTTTTTATTCTTATTTTGACTTCAATAAAATTCATAGTAATTTATTAAATGCATTTTTCTGGCCAAATTCAAGGGAGGGAAAATGCTTCCACTTTCCCCCCCCCGCACCTTTACAAACGACATCCCTGGCCATAAAATATATACAATTTTATGTTTTTTATAAACAAACCTGTCGAATACAGGGATATTTCAGATTTTCTAAGAAGGGGGGGGGGAGGGAGATAGACATATGATCAATTTTTATTTAAAATCTAATAAGATTGAATTGGCAGCCTCCGCCAAATTTCCCGCAACAAATTCTTTTTTATTTTTGATTAAACCACACTCTCAAAAACATTTGTTTTGCTAGAACGATAAATTAACTTTTAAATCTTTAATTTTTACATTGTGTATTTTATTATTTTTTTGTTATTCTGTTCAGGGCGTAATTTCAGCTTTTTCGGACGGGGACAAAAATTCGTCAGTCTGTGTTCGTTTTTTAATATGTATTTCGATTTCATTAGGATTCATAGTATTTCATTAAATAGATTTCCTGGCCAAATTCAACAAGGGGCAAAAGTCTACACCAGCTTTCCCCTCTCCATTAAGTAGATTCGTTGCAGAGAATATTTCATGTGGTGTTCACTGTCCTGATCAACGTTTGCTCTATGTTATATATTTACTCTATCAACATTTTAAAACGTATGTAGCAAAACATTGTTGGCCGCTTTCGTAGCCGTTAGGGCCAAACCAGAAATGTGACGCAACAAGGAATACATAACAAAATTCTTCTTGCAAAAGAAGAAAGAGATATATTTACAACGATTTGTTAGTATATTAATTTCTTCATAAAGCCAAATAAATTTAAACAAATTGTTGTTATAATATCTGTACAACCCACATATCTCATTGATTACACCGAAAGTATCCGTTTTATAGTGGGAAGGGTGCCACTTAAGCATGCGGTCTGCCATTTCGTTTCTACTTTTACATCTGTGCGGTCTACCTTTGCATCTGTTGACTGAAACGTGCATTTGCTGTTCAAACCAAAACCTAATCTAAACAAATTAAGCAAACTCAAAAAATATACTGTATCAGGGACGTCATTAAAGAGGGGGGGAGGGGTCAGGAAGGGTGCTGTCAACAATCAAACTATTCTCGAGGAATTCCAGTTTTGGGTTCCGGAACGATCGCGTCCTCTTTTGATGCCTGTTAGGGCTAAGACGTCCGCACTTACCGACTCGCCTAATTTTATATTGTTTCTTATAGGGAAATTTGCTTTGATATACGAGTGTTTTGAAATAAAAGCAAGATTTCGGATCGAAGTATGCTTATAAATATTTATATTTACATATCATAGTTATAAAATATTGTTTTACGTCCAAGGCACTGTTAGACCACGTGCATGTATTTACAAATACATAAACTATCAATAGCTTCCATGCACGTACACTAGATTCGCCTTATTTCATGTGAAAGTAAACAATCTATGGAAAAATGTTTGAATAGTTGCAGCGCCACTGGGCTCTATCTACTGTACGTACGAGAAGACTGGTAGTATCGAAACAGGGTGCATAAAAAACGGCTTCGACCAAAGGCTGCAGCTGGTGCAGGAACCTGCCCTCGAGGCAGCGGCGCACAGAAGAAAGTCGATTCAACCGGACCGAATAAATTATTAAGATCGACAAGAAAAGTGGACTGTGGCCATAGGTGAAATGGATCATTGACCATTCGGCTAAATGACATGTGCACGTACACACAATCGAATCCATTAGTTGGATTATGATATGATAGTCACGATTATGTACATTGTATAGGAGATACAATAAGAACTTAATAATAATTAAAAAAACAATTATTGCAAATGAAAAATAATCTTTTTGTATGCATCATACAGACGGAATATAAGTAATGCATATAAAATATAAACTGGAACGTTGAAAGGAATACATGGAAGAGCTCTTTGATGATAAAAGAGATGCTTGGCAGAATGATATTGAAGAGAGCAATAAATGACTAGCAAAAAAATCAAAAATTCAGTCGGACAAGATGATATATATAATATATCGAACTGGTGAAACTGTTAGAAGACAATAAAATTCACCCATACATTTTTTTAACCATATATATGAAATAGGCTAAATACCAAATGATTCGCATTATCAACATTCAGTATTCTGCCAATACGTAATAAGTGTGAGAAAGGAATGAGTGACACTCATTTTAGTTTCAGAAATGCGCAAGAGAAGCTCTATTTTATATAAACATTATTGTACTAAGATGTCTGGATTTTAATATATGTGTTTATATTATTTGTGGATTATTAAAAAGCATTTGACAAAATGTAGCATAAGAAGCTTCTACAAATACTAACGGATAAACAAATTTATGATAATGACACTCACGCAGGAATTATTAGTGAATGCAGAAAATCATAATAGCATTCATTGTATGAGACTGCATAGTGAATTATAAACCAAATATGAAATTTATGCCTGATGTCAATAAGCCAAGCATAAGTTCTTAAGGATCATCTTGTATTTTTCATTAGGATTTTAACTATTGTGTTTACACTTAATGGTCTTGTGCATCAGTTTTTATGACTATAGATAACAATCTTCGATAAGGGCAAAAAATACCATTAAAAGCAAAGAAAGCCAGCAACAAGTAAAAGTTTATCCTATACGATCGCAAAACTCGGCTACTTTCTTCTCGGCAATGTGGAGAGGATTATGTTCACACTAATCGAGAGCATTTCATATTGAATTTGTTCAATGCCCTTCTCAGCCTTCCTCCATAATTATGGCGTACCTTTATATCGATTAGAGAGAGAGTGTAATTTGTTCGGTTTGCAATTTAAGTTATATAGAAAAGCTTTGCGTCGATGACTGGTCGATATGCATTAATTTAACTTATTGTGTTAAAATAATTTATTTCCACGTGCCACCTGTCTATTGCATCATTGGTCAACTTCCTAGTGCCCAACCCATGTTTTTTATTGTCTACGAACTTTTATCTATTTCTACAATCTAAAACTTCCAAATTGGAACTTCTTGCCTTTCCCGTTCATTCGCCAAGATCGACGATCGAACATTTTTTGCATCTGATTGTTACAGCGTATCATTGCATCGTGATTATAATAATATTATTTCTGTAATAATATGTATTTTTTAAATCAATAACTATTCAGCCTTTCATTTTGATTCTCCGGTATAAAATTATATAATAAATTATTTAGGAAATGCAGCGCAATGTTTATTTATTTCTTCCGCGACGAATACATAACTTTTTCGCTTCATTAAATATCAGCTGAAAATTTATGCAATACTCAACTTATATTTCATCTTTGATAAAACATATTTGAATAATACAAATATGTTTTATCGAAGTACTAACTTCAGTATTTGGGTTTTTGATCCAATGTGAACAAAAAATATCATTAATTTTTATTTTCATCACAGAATATTATTTTTTTATTATACACTTATGTCAGCGAATTTCGATAATCCGCCAAACATTTTTGGAATGCACTATTTAGTATCTGATCTTGAGCTCATTCGGTGATTTTGCATTTATCTCCTTTATGGTCGAAAAAGTTGTCCTTTCATTATCATCTTTATCTGCGGGAACAAGGAATTTCCATCTTTTGTATTATAACTTTCCTTCACCAGAAAAGTGTCGAGGGCTTACCGCTGGGGCTCCGCCCTTGGTCGATTGCGCTCCCATCTTACCCCTACTTATTGAGGGGCATAATATTACTATAAAAACTACGAGTACCTGATTAATTTAAAGAAAAATATTTAAGAATCAGGTAATGCTTTTAGTAGGGTATTTAGATGCCGTAATTATATCTCTTAATCGCAATTGTTTTGCTAACTGTGTTTTAAACAAACGGTTTTAAATAATTCTATTTTAGCTCTTTAGCTTTTAAGCTTTACATCTCCATATTTATTAATTATGTCATATTTATCTATTGGAACGTTTATGTTATTAACAGCTTCCCATTAATAAGCACTGCAAATCCACTTCTCTAGAATTTGTCGACATCTCACATAATGAGCTTAATTTTATCTATAGTTAGCTACTTTACTAATATTTCGAAATCATTTAAAGAAATCAGTCACGCACCTTAAGTGGCAAATCAGACTCTTCAGAGAGGGAAATTTTTATTTGCCAGGGTAATGGCCGCCGGGGTAGGTTGTAGTGGCCGTAGATGGCCGCAATGGCGACGGAATGTGGCAACGTAACAACCGACCGGACTGGCAATTTGCTATTGAAAAAAATATTGTATTTTGTATTATACACACACGCACACGAATAATACGATATTACGTTGCGAACCGGTACGGAAACTTTCATTTTTTTGGGCGGATGTTGTCCACCGTCCAGTTGTCCGGTGAACTTTCGGTACTTTTATAACGTTACATTATTTATTTATGACTTCATGGTAAACGATCCAATTCGATCACCGCATGTGGCCTTGCAGGTTTTCGGTACACACGTGCTTCGATATCTCCGAGAAATTTGACGATCTTGTAATAATAGATTATCTATTCGAATACGTAATATTTATTTTAAAAGAGCGACATTTAGATGGGTTAATAAATGGATAAAAAATGTTCTTTAAAAAGTAAAAATAATAATTTATCAGATATGGGTATTAAAATTAATTTTTTTTAATGGGTGCATTAACCTTCTGCGGTGGTGTGTTTGCGGTTATACCATATGTCGAATTTTCTTTTCTCGATGCTAAAGTATTGTTTCAAATATTTTAAAGTAATAATTCGTACTGCACCCCCAAAATAACACGATTATAAATATGAAAATGGTTGTAAACCAGTAACACGTCTAGTGTCTGAAAGTATGTTTGTAAATTTATCATCATAAATCATATTAAAAAAAAACGTTTTATAATATGAAAAAATATAACACATGAGCTTTATTAAAACATGCACTCATACACATATATAATATATATCTTAACACTTTAGCATACATAATCTTATTAAAAAAGCGCTTGAAATATTTTTTTAAATAAAAAAGTAGAGCACACCTAAATGAGATTGCACCATTCTACATATATAGTTTTAGCTTCCTCAATAATCAAATGTCAAATACTTGACATACTAAGTATTATGAAAAGACGGAAAAAAAATAAATATAGGAGTGAGTCAAATGAAAACTTTTTTCATTTATAATAAAAAAGCAGCAAAAGAGTATACTCTGATAATATATTTTTTCTGACTTATATATAGATAATAAATCATTAATCTTCACTACTTTTTGAACATTTAATCATTCCAATCTATCAATCATACTTCCTCAACTAGTAAATCTATTTTTATTAAAAAATACTCTCATTGCCCTATTTTGTAATTTTTGCAACATCATTTTATCTGATTAATTAAACATATCTAATAGTGTTGCACAATAATTAAAAAGGGGCAACAAAATACTATTGTATTTTGTTGTGTTTATAATTAGCATATTTTTTATTCTGGATCATAAACCTTTTATAATATTTTCTGTGAATTGAATCAATCTTCCACCTCTTTGAGGGGTGCATAATTATGGATCGTTACAACTAGAAATTTCAATAATACCGGTATTAAAACAAAAAAAAATTAAATAATTAATTCTTTTACTAATTACAATATTTATATCCAGCACAGGTAATAGGATTTGTAGAAATTTGTGACTTATAGATTTTTTTGTGTGTTTTTTATTTGTTTTTTTACATTACAATTAAATTAAAACAATACCTAATTGTCAGTTAAGCCTTCTTTTCTGATAGTCCACTCATTTAAAGTCAAACTAAATGCTTAATCGCTGCAACATTTTGTTGAATGTGATACATGATTGCGAATTTTGTGAAAATATCCAATGATGCAAAAGTCAGAACATTTCCTTTGAAGATGTTGAATAAAGATGTAGTAACTATTATCTTTTTCATGTTTTTTAAATATAATAAACAAGCAGGTTAGATTCCGACATTTAAGACCAACTATCCGTATTACTATTTATGAATATTTCGTGTTTCAAACAAAAAGCGTTTAATCAATATTCCTTACATTCAGGTACTTCTAAAAATATTATATACGCTGAAACCAATAAAAATCAATAAAACGACTGTGTACAAAAATATTTTTGTTCCATTTTTTTACTTTCGCTTATTCATTATATTGTCGAAAAAAATATTTTTAAAAATGCGGATGGCAAATCTTTTATCTTTTGGAACAATAAGTATAGGAAAACATCATCTTTACAAAAATATAGTCTTTCATCGACTGCTTCTGGATGCCTCCTAAGTTTTTATACCATGGATAAGAGCACCACTAGCCAATTTATTCCAATAAAATATATTACTAATTATTTTTTGTCAATTACGATTATCCGAAAAAAATTTATGAAAAAGGAGGGTGTAGAAAATTGTAAATCTCTTTGTTTAAAATGCGACATATATTTTTGAAAAACATATTTATATGATTTATGATTGTGATTGAGGTGTGATTTATTTATATTATTTTATTTTAATTATTGCACATATTAATTTTAGCATATCGAAATATTTTTTTTAAATTGTACAAAATTGTAGATCTATTTCTTCAAAATTTGACATATTTTTTATAAATAAAAATATATTAAAAAATGTGATTTACTTATATATTTTTTATTTAATTATTGCGCATTTTATATTTATTTTATTTACATATATTTATTTTAATTATTGCACATTTAAAAAATATTTAATACATCGAAACAATAATTTTCGGGGTATTCAAATACTTTGGTTTTGTGAGCGGTACTCGGATAATTTTTTCGTTTCTTTTATTACTCATAATACCGGTATTATTGCAATGCCTAGTTGTCGCCATTTGAATCCTTAATACGCTAGTATTGAATATTGATATATTTAATGTGAGCTACGTTGAACTGGTCCGGTTCGTATACTTTAATTTAAACATCTTATTATATTTTTCTCTTTCTTTCTATGTATTATTTTTATATTTTTTGTGTATATTGTTATAATACAATGTATTTTTTAACCATCGTGACTTATTAAAAACCTGTTAGGTAACGTCCTAATTTAATTTAAATAAATAAATAAATTAGTTTGGTTTGACATAACATTAAAAATCGTCAGTGCACCTAGAATTTCATAGTAGCCACGCAGAATTTCGAAAGCCCTTTAACTATTTTTTTTATTAGCTTTGAAACTCATAAAAAACCACCTATCGAATTACTAAAGCTGTCAGTATCATTATAAAAAATGTGACATTACGTCCCATCACCAATCGCATCACCAATCTAATCATCAACGACTACAATGAAGTCTCTCAAACAGACCACAATTTTATGCACGCTTGATACTGATATTTTTCTGTACTGCTAAAGTATATATGTTGTAAAAGTCCTTGCGACAAATATCGTCGCAACTATCACGGGTTGTCCTGAAAAAATATTTTTTTATACATTTTACACTAAATTTAATTAATTATATACAAACAAATATTTTTTATATATCTCACTTTTCTTTGTGATTTTATTATCTTAGTGCTAATTGCAATTCACTAATAAATAAACTATTTTGTATTCAATTTTTAATATACATTGTATCATTGAGTATTAAAAAAATGTAATAAGTATACATTTATATGATCTATACGCTCTTACAAATTAAATTTAACTTTAAAATAGAATATGTCAAATATGATTATCTGACGTCATTAGAGACGAACGCGAGATAATCACCTTATGTTTTCATCGCCGTGGGATAAGATTATCACCGTGGAAAATAGAAAATATAATAATTCACCTATCATTTTGCTCGAATAAAAAATCATAAAGATACAAAAGTATTTTCCGTTTCCGTTTTGAAACCGTTTGTTTTCTTTTTCGCTGGTTTCTAGACTATGTTTATTTTCCTACCAAATTGTATACTTATACTCGGCGATAAAATCAAAAATGTTTTGATGATTATTTTTCAATGTTAATGAATGAAAACGATCGCTTAGTTATGTAACATTCATAACATACGACGGTGATAATTGTCATAAATTAGTTCCAAAGATTAAGCAGTGCAGCGGCCTTCCGCTGCAGTGTAGTAGAGCAGTGCCCCTCCAACTTGTGGTGGCACAAACAAACGACTTAATGGTGAGACGAGGTGAAAAGTCGGCCCAGTCTTACGGGCGCTCTCGAATAGGGAACAGTGAATGTAGTGACAGTGGTGGTGTGTTCGAACGATTCATTTTCACTAAAAACAAACACGGTAGATATAGCAACTGCATTATATTATATTTAATAAACATTTATAGTGATTTAATCTGACGGACTCTTAACAATAATTGTGTATAAATAACATTTATATTGTAGTACTACATAAAATAAGTTGTTACCTTTTGATTTATGCTTTAATAGTAACATTGTGTCATCTCATCCTATAAAAGGCATTTTAAACTTACTTTTTTAATTGAGCATATAAATAAATATAATATCAATAATAATCAAATAATATATTATTTATTGCTGACTACAATAAATATTGTTTAATCATAATAAACTTATTGAATTAAACATAGATATTATACATAAAAATATCACATAAATAACAAATTTTTGTTTACTACAAAACAAATGCATATAATTGAATGTAGGGTTAATAATTAAGTTATACTAAAGTAACTGATATTGTATGGTTGTGTTATGTTTTTGTAAAAGACGTATTGATGATCGTACCATTAATATTCAGTAATTAATAATCCAATAATTTACTTATATTTATTGAAAAATCACTGGAATTAAAATAATATTTTAAGTATATTTTTATGAAAAAAAATTATTGTACTGAATAATTTATACTATTCATTTATCTAATTATGTTAAATAATTTATACTATTCATTTATCTATTTATTTAAAACTGTATTATTTATATAATACAGTTTTAAATAAAAATATATAATATATAACTTACTAACTTAATAATTATAAAAATACATATGGTACCTATGATATGTATAAGTTGAGCTTTTTAAAAAGCTCATCTGTATCATTTTCATCTGGTTTGGAGCATATTCTAATATAGTTGCATTTTATTTAATTCCTCATTTCTTTGTATTACACACTTAATTTTTTACTATGGATATTTCGCATGAATGAATAAACATCGGTTAATTATATTTGGCTACCTATTTCATTTCCGCGATAAACGTGCAAAATCGTTAATTTCCTCGAATCACGTCGATAAAATGTAAACAAATCCGCCATTACGCATTTATTCATGATTCGGATTCGCCATGACGTTCCGCTGAAAATCTATTTACCCACTGGACGCGTTTTGGTCGATTTTCAAATTTCGCGGTCAATCGCCAATTTCTCACGGTCGAAATTAGCGACCGTAATCCGGCTATGATCCCGCGCCGATGACAACCAGTGGCGTACCTATATTATATTATAAAATTAGGTTTGTAAGCTAAGAAAAGAAACGTACTACAAATGAGTTATACAATTCCCTATATCCACAGCACATATTGATGGTTAATTTTGGTAGTACTATTAAGGCGTTAAACTATTGTGCGCTAAATTACAAGCAACTTGTATATTTAAAAGATTGTTTTTTAAATTTGTATCATGTCTGAGGAATCAAAATTAATGATTATTATATAATTAAAGTTCAACTCGATCATTGCATAAAAGGCTTTCCTTGATTTTCCTTAACCCACGGATGAATATCGTGATAAATTTATTAGCTAGGTCGTACATTTACATATATTGATTGTAAGCAATAATAATATTTTAAAATTAATGAAATAAAACTCACTTATTTATATAATAGTGTCTCACTACTTAGTGGTTGCTGATTATGTTTACTTTATTGTAACGCATCGCGCTTACGCTTTACAATGAATACAAAAAAATAATTCAACTATATTGAAGCCAAGCATTTGTTGAGTTAGCTTTTATATTCATAACTACGTTGTTTCTTATTTATAATTCGTGTTTATATATTGCCAAAAGAATTCTGGCATAAAAAAAAATAGATCTTAAGGAGAATTATAGATTACCAATTTTTGTATATTTATTATACACACTTATATATGACATTCTTGCCTTTATTATTGATCAATTTATGTTGTTGTGAAATATATTTTTATCGCATGCTATAATATGATCGAAAAATCCACTTGTTACCTTTATTATTTGCTTACCTTGGTCCAGAACTTAAATTGCGGCTTGCTTCAACAAACGCATTGTAGATTGTTATCAAGCAAAGATGGACACCCAAAACTTTTCCCTTTATGGTGCGAAAAAAATCTGCACGCTGGCAATAGTAATTCTGTATTTGTGAATGTTGATAAAATAATTTTTTTGTTAACTTCGATAATTACATAATTAAATATGTAAGGGTATCGTAAAAATATATTAATTATAAATATTTTATTCGACACATTTATAGAAATATTTACATAATATGATGATATGTACACTAGGTATACATCACAGCAAAGGAAATGTTAGGAATCTTGTTCAAAGCATATTTTCTTTAGAACCACTATTGCATCGTAGGTTCTTTAAAAATTCCTACATTAAATACATTTTTCAGTTTATAATCAGTTTTTGCTGCTTTTTAGCCCGTTTTAAACTTCTTCGACTTTTCTAGTTCTATAGCCCAATTTGGAGCAACATTTATATAATAAAACCAAGTTCAGCGTAACTTAAATACAGACTGAATGATATCCATATGAACACAATAAAATTATGTTTTAATTTAAAAATGTAATTGCTTACAAAATTATAAATTAATAAAAAAAAAATCTTATTAATGTAATAAAACTTTATTTTGTCATAATTTTTTTCTATTGACATTGTATTATATAATAATCTTAGGCGTTTTAAATTTTAAAGCTTATAAGATATTTTTTAAATATTATATAATTCTTTCAGCTTATTATATAATAAAATATTATGAAAAAAATTATCTATGGTTTCAAGTATTTTACTTTACGAATTTTTTATTGGCATCATATTAAATAATTAGCTTAATGAAGAATAATTAATCAGTGATATTGGTAATATATGGACAGTTATTAATTATAAATTATCAGTAATTTTTGTCATAGCGATAATCGTATAATTTCATTTTTATGTAGATACTTATTAATACTTAGCTACGCATAATCTTTGTAAACAATTAACTGCGTAAGACGTGTATACACGTCAATCCAAAATGTTATTGCCGTTTGCGTGTATACTCGTGCAAAATAAAAAAATTGCATGAACTACAAAAACTTCAAATTTCAGTAAGAAGTAATAAAAATAGTTGTTTGTTAGTTTTATATTAACAACTCAACTGCTATGTATTTAATAAAAAAATACATGAATAACCATTTAATTTAATAACAGCATTTTCATTATAAAAAAGCAAAACCGAAAATGAATACTGACCATTTAATATAATTACTGACAGTTTAACAATTGACTATTTAGCTACTGACCATTTATTTAAATTACTGACTAAATAAAAAATACATATACGCCTTTTTAACATACGTTTTTGATTCATGTTTTTTCTTGCATAATATTGCTTGGAGACATAGAAAGATGAACATATGATCTACTGATGTGCCATTTGATTTCTAATTGTATTCTATCGTCTTCATTTCGCGTATGATTTTTACGAGTTATTGTTTGTTTGTTTTACTCCAAATTGTTGCATTTTGAGCCTTATCGTTAAAACCCATCAGATAATGCTACATATAAAAACCAGTTCCATTCCCTCATCTTTTTCTTTGTCTTTCGCGTCAAACATAATAACTGACCTCGTTACTTCAAAGCATATATAATATGTATGTAGTATAACTGAAAACATTACATTTTGATACATAGAAAGAGCATGCATTGTAAGTATAAATTTGTAAGCATTGCCTGTAAATCATAAATAGCAATTTCACAATGAAAGCGTTATCCTCTTCTTTTTTTAAGATAGTTACTATATAATTTATAAAGCTGCAATTTTCACCTCTATTGCATTTAAATACATTGCAGAGGTTATAAGATCGCTTTGATAATGGCGTGAATTAACTATCACGTATGTCAAAAATATGTTTTTGAACTAACTACTAAAACTACTTCTAGCTGTTTTGCTAGTAAATATAAAAAAAAATATTATTTAAAGTTTTCTTGAAATGATAATCTTTCGAGAATGATTACTAGAAAGTCTAAATATTTATGAAAAACATATTCATTGTGAGCCATTTTAATCCATAATATTAAGAAAAATCAAGGGCACAAGGTCCGAAATACATTCCCCTACGCCACTGATGACAATTCAATTCGCCCCTTCCGGCGCTGTTTATCTTGCCGACGACACATTCGCCCGAGATTAGAAAACGACGGTGAACTTTTCACCGGATGCGATCAAGAGAAAAATTTCAAGGTCAAAATGGATTTTGTTATTTTCATATTCGCGTGTAAACGCAGACGTCCGCTGTGGAATAGTCGGAATTATTGATAATCACGGTGCGGAGGATATGGCCGCGGATTAGAGTGTTACGGTTCGATGAGGTTTGATTTAAATAAAAATCAATCTTTTGACAGTTGACGTTCGAATGGTGTGTTGCCATAAGCGCTTTACGGTGTTAAACTGTATTGGAATAAATTAATTTATATTATATTAACAAAGTAAACCGGGGAAAATAATTGGTGACGCTGTTAAGGAAACCTATTATGTTTATAATAAAAATGTACTATTAATTGTGGAGAAAGCAAAAAATGATTTTAATGTTAATATGAAATTATGACCATAACATAAATCTGTGGTATAGAATTTAAACTTACAAAACTATAAGTCGATATTTTTAGTTTCTGATATACGACATTTGCTGGTCTGAAGGACCAGCGAAACACTTCGCTTTCCATATAACTTATGCCGGATAATTTCTTGCTCCCGTTGGTGCAAGTGCTACTTGGCCATAACAATATTTTTATTAAACATCTAATTTTTATTTTAAAAATATTACCAATTTCAAGTATTGAAGATGTTGGGTTTGATTAAAGATAATTAAAATTTCCCCCCTCATATATTTGGCAAAATCTGTAATGTTGTCAGATATTGACAAATATATAAATATATTATTTTATTGATTAATATTAATATACTAAATATCGATACTACTAGGTTGTTAATAAGTTTGCATTACGCCCTCATAATCTCACGCTTTGCGCTCTTAATACATTTTACAAAGTGCACATAACTAATCATTACTAAACTGAATTACCGTATTTTCTTGAATATATATTAAAATTTTACACCAGCAAGTATTCAAGGCCGGTTTCTATGTTTAAATTATGTAATGGTAATGAATAATCAGAATGCGAATGAATAAGTTAGAGCGAATAAACATATGATACATGTTTTTGTGTATTTAAAAGATACACCAATACGGGTTCTGTTTTATTATAGAGAAGTTAATTTATCTAAAAATATTATAATTATATTAAAGAGAGCAATAAAATGGGATACTCGTCTTCTTTCTCCTCGCTTTTAATTGGTTCATTACCTTCCTTTCTGTCAATAAAGTTACCTATTTCTATGAAGTGAAACTCTGTGCTGTTAAATAAAATAATATTATATTATATTATATACTTTATATACTGTACTATAATAAATTCTAAAGTACTAAAGTTGTATTTATAACGTATCAATTTTACAGGATTTTTATTGTGGCAGGCTTATATTTATAAGCACCATGTTCAATATTCTAATAATTTATTATCATATTAATGAAACTATTACTAAATAGTTCTAATTCATTTTTGCCTCACGTTATTTTTACAAATTAAATTTTTATCTTTTTCGAATGAAACATAACGTGAGAGTTATCTTAACTTTTAGTGACCATAGTGTAACCTGCAATTTCACCCAACAGTGGAGTTTATTGATTTTCACTCTTTTGTACATACATATATTCACTTAAACATAAACAAACATTACATTTAGATTGCCTCTCTAGTGTTTATGCTTTCGTTTTTTCTTTAAAATATTATATAAAACAAAATAAAATTTCTAATTTTTAAGCATAATTAAAAATTCATGTAAATTCAGATCATTCCATATATTGACATACTAAACAAACTTTTCATATGAACATTACAACATGTGTTTACTTTTTTATTATACATATTATATTTACACTGGAAGTAGCATACATCAAACGTTATTTAAAAATATTAAATATAGCTATTTCCTGCTTTTAATGAAGTGCTGTTATCATGCAAAGAAAAGTTAGTGAACATTTCCCGTAGATTCTGCATTTACATGCACATGTGCAAATATAATTATCTTGCTGCGTTGCATTACATACATAAAAAACCTCTCGTATATTCAGGAAATTGATTATCATTGATTCAGAACAAAGCATCCGCAATAATCATACGTTAGTCTAATTAGAAGATTATTACTTTGATTCTAATCTTGCGCTGATCACAACATTTATAATGATAGATAGCGTTGTTGTTAATGAAACAGACGCGCTCACGCACAGGTGCGTAATTCTTGTATGCGGCATTTAATTGGCATGAATGGCTTCTCGGCAATGTCAAGAGTAGATGGTATGATGAAAAAGTGGTTCGGACTGGGAGTGCAATTTTTTTCCTTTTACAAAACAAATTTCACTTTCGATCAACGAGCGAGCTACGCCACAAAGGCAAAAGTAATGACATGTGTGTACACACTCTTATAAATAGTTTAAAGTAAAAACTGTATTAAAATTTTCCTTTCGTTTTAATTAACGGCCGGTGTGGCGTAACTGTTAAAATAAAAATTGTGTTATATATAAAATGAAGCTATGTATAAAAAAGACTCCTTTTCTTTTCTGTCTATTTTAATTAATGATGCCAACATTATATAATTGTAGATTAATATACATTTCACTCGTAATTTTGATTTATTAGTCAAGTTAAATGGAGCTTCATTTTGTTAATGAAATTTATGCGTGTTAATGCTAAAATTGTAATAAAAAAACTATGGGAAATTGTTGTTGAATGGGACAATTTATAGAATAAATTATTAATTAAAAAGCAGTAAACATTTGCATGTAAAATTTGTTTAATGAATATAAATAGTGCATGATAAAAAATATTTGGAAGTAATTATTTTAAATCAATCTAATCATATTAGAAAATGATATGTATTAACTTTTATTATGTTATTTAAATCTGTTATAATAGTGTTTTAATGATACTACTTTGCTTCTAAAAGCTCGATTGTTAGTATCAAGGAAAATGGCAATGAAATATTCAATACAAAAATTATGCTACTTAATAATTTAAACATACTTTTTTTTGGAAATCAAGCTGTATTTTTTATGTATCAAGTACAAAGTTTTTATATAAATTATTTTTATTTTTTTCTATTGGGCATACAATTTGTACAATAATACGTGGATGTTCCTGCCGCAGTGCTCTGCGTCGTGTAGTCTCCAAGTCGTTTCAAAGTTTGGTTTATCTGACGCTTGCTTAACCTCGCGAGCCTCTAAAGCTCGTCTTCGTCGATTCGGCATAGCTCTGCTTAGTACTAATATAATTGAACTCTCGTTTATTCCAAGTCAAAAGCGAAGCGGTAGTTCTAGATAAAGTTTCTGACTGAAATGCCTGAGGCATTCTGGCTTATATATTTATTATCAGAGGAAATCCAATATACAACAAAACACTAGAAATTAAGTAAAATCTAACTTTTCTTGCAGAACCAAATTATTTGTTATTGTTTAATACTGATGTTGCAAGACCATATCTATGTAAAAATAATTCGACAACCGCTAAAATGGCGTCATCGTTATATAGAATATAAAGTCCATACTTCAGTACCCGTTTTAGTGCATTTATTAGTCGGAGATATGCAACGACCTTTTAGTGCCTTTGTTCAAGTACGGTTCTGCTTTTTTTATGAAGGTGGTTTTGAAACTGTTAATGGATACCGTTTAATCGATGTCCATTAACGATGAAGAAACTTACGGGACACAAATAAATCAATTAGTTATTCATAAATTTTCGGTTAAGTTCGTTTCAAAATGGTGGCTATTAAGAAATGTAACTCATGTAAAGGAATTAAAATAATTTAATTTATATGGTATTTAGGAACATAAAAACTGAGTTTATTTGTAGTTTTAATCATATTTACATAAAACTGGTTATAAATATAGATCTTGTTAGCATCACGGCTAAGTTCGTTAGCTAGTCTAATTTGCCATATCATTTAATAAAAATTGTGCATTAAATATATATATCTATGTTTAACAAAAACTTTTAGATTGAGCAACATTTTATTTTTAGTGTGCACTAAATCGAATGATTTGTGCATTATAATATTAAAAAATGAGCATTAAATTATGTTAATACTATTGGAAATATAATTTCAATGAAACCTAATGAAAATTCTAAAACTAATTAAGAAATATCAATATTTAATAATTATAATATAAAAAATATAGTATATATTATTATTTCAAAAAAAATTGTTGCATACTACAAATACAAAATTTCGCAATTTTTTTATTGCTCATTTTTTAATATGATAATGCATAAATAATTCGTTTCAGTGAACCCTATAGATAAAATATTCTTTATTGAATAAAGATATACATATTTATTTATTGCTTACTTTTTAATATTTTAATGCGCAAATCATTCGTTTTAGTGCACACTACAAATAAAATGTTGCTTAATGGTAATATATGTGATCAATTATAAATATCTAGTGCTAAATAACTCTTACTTAAATAAAAATAAAGAACTATGCTCTAAAAATTATATTTCAAAAATGAGTGCCCAAATAAAATGTTTTTGGAAAAGAGATCTCAATGAGGATTATGTGTAAGAATCCTTTAATTTTACTTCGGAATTTTATTTGAAACACAATCCTATAAATTAATGCCTAATAAATGTAGTCATGATTATCTATACAATTTACCATAATTTTTAATGGTTTAAATAAAAATATAGGATTCTAAAGATAAATAAAAAAAACAGGATCACAAAAACATTCTACTGGCAATTAAAAATTACTCATTGACATTGAAAATGTTTATTAAAGTTTATATATTTTTTTTTTTAGAAAAATTCATTGGTGCTTTAAGTCTCGACAAAAAATCTGTGAATATCTATTTGTAAATTAGATTGTATGGAGTGATCAAAATAAATGTCAATACATAAAATCTGTCTATTTCAATTTTTATTTTCTTAGGTTCAAAAGGAATTAAAAAAAATATTTAGACACATTTTCATAATTTTAAATAAATAGTAGTGTATTTATTTATTTTATAAATAATAATTTTAAAATAGGTTATTGCCCTCCATATTATATCTATAAAAAATATCTTTTAAAATTTCGCCTAAATTAGTCGGCGGTTGTTAAAATATTTAAAAAGTGTTTAATAATATTCCCTAATATTTTTATGATAAAAAATATATAAAAAGCTTTAGTAGGATTTATCTTTAATTTCTTTAGATTAAAATGTATTAAAAAAATACATAATCCATTACATTGCTGAAGTTTAAATTTAATATAATTGCGCTTAATTCTAATATAAAAAAATAAGTACAAAATTACTTATTAATTCACCATATTATTAATAAATACTCTCCATTTTAATTTATTACATTAAAATTCTTCATATAACTATACTAACCCATTACATATAATTTGTTTACCTTTTTTGCCCAATCAACAACGAGGGTCATTATCAATACAATTTTTCATGTCGAGTTCAATGCCACTTTCTACGGTGGGAACTTCCTCTCTTGTTTATACACATATTTTTTATCTACCGCATTTAACTGCTGATCAATTAGGCGCCATCGAAATTGTGTAATTAACGCCTATTTGGGTGTGCGTGTTTTTTTTCTTAATTTTTATTTAATTTCATCGGTCGTATCATTTTTTTCGCACGTACCCACGTGAAAGTGCATTTGGGCTGGGTCTTTTGAGACACTCACTTTTTATTTTCTCTATAGTACATACATATAACACGGCTGATGAATAAGGCATTGTTTTGGTAACGTTTCGGGAAAATTAAGACCTCGAAACGGCGCATTGTTTCCCAGCTGGTTCACTGCGATAAGGAACCGACTTGAGTAATTGCTTCAGATTTTTATTTCCCTAATTAATTTAACCAGCCTGTATTGTACGTGTGTAAAAAAGGCGATTAATTCAATTTTATAGTGTGATTGTGAATTTTATGAAATTATATAGTGTAGGAGCTTTCGCTTGTATCATGTTATAGCTTGATAGGAAATCCGGCTGAAAAAATTGTGTGAAAAAGATCACTCGAATACAATGAAAACATGACTTTAAATGTGTATTGTGACGATGGAATTGTTCCGGTGCGTCTTTGTCTTGATTTATATAATATATACACAATAATCTGTATAAATTTCTTCAATCAAGAAGATAAATCTAAATATGATATCAAACATTAAAAAATATTAATGAAAAAATATTTTAAATAAACCAAAACTTGATATTCTAAAATATTTTTTTTTATAATCAGTAAATATATTTAAAGTATTATTTTTTAACTTCTATATACATAAATATTATTTTACATACTAAATCTGTGCATGTATAATGCATAATACATATTTATAGGCCATAAAATATATATCGTATTCAATAGATTGCTAATTAAAATTGCTATAAAAATTACTCAATAATAGTAATAACTACTGAGTTAATGTACATAAATTAGTAATATTAATTAATATCAATAAGTATTGCAAAATGATTGCTAACAAATTTGCTCAATCTACAGCTTTAAACCAAATAAAATAATATAGTTTAAAAAATCCTCAGATGATCTCTAAATTGCTTTCACTTTTATGAACCTATTAAAATATAATCGTTAACATCTTAAGGTTGTACAACAAAATCATAAATAAAATATACAATAACTTTCTTTAAATTGCATTGCAAAAATTATCAAATTGTTTTTTTATCGACAATTACTATATGAAAAGCACAATGAACTTCGATTGTCAATGAACTTGACTATCATCATTACATTTTTTAATTCATCAACATTGTGGCTATTATATAGCGAGCGATGAAAAGCGCGATGTGTTTTGCGGTCGACAGAATGGCGATGTGTTATTATTTCTTAAAAACAAATTTAAGAACGAAAGTGAAAGATCGCAATCTTAGAAAATATATACATACACACCCATACATACCAGGTAGTGGATAGATAAATTACCTACAGAGAAAATTGCTATAATATAGATGTATAATATGTAGTACGCCCATGTATCATTGCTTCGATAATTAAGCTCAGTGCGTTTTGTTACTATAGGAGTTAAATTAATCGTTTTACTATCAGATAGTTATTTAAAAAGCGTTTACTAATGTAAGCTTGAGCTTGTCTAAGCTAATGCATCTTAAGATATCTTGTTTAATGATGCTCATAATTCATTATACAAAAAAGTTGTTCTATGCATTTATATATAATGTTATTAAGAATTATTTATTTAATTTAATTTAAGTCTAAAGTTATACTTAACGCTACAATAGATTAAGAATTATTTTGTAAATTATTGTTAGACACAATTTATAGGCAAATACTAATATTATATTATACAATGACGAAACACAACGACCGATATTGATTCTATGGGATTGATTCACATAGCGTGTATAAAGCGTATTTTTTTTAGTTTTCAAATGTATATTTTATGATAAAATACGGTTACACTTTCTTGTTTTTAGGTTCTTTTGGTGTTTTGGCTCGCTTGGAAATATCATCTGCGTTTTCGGCAGCTTCCTTCTTAGCACTTTTTCAATGACCATTTATTTAAATTATTGCCAGTTCAACAAATTTACTGTCTAAAATCAAACAAAATAACTAAATCATTAAATTTAACCATTTAATATTATATCTAGATTCTGGTAGTATATATTATTTTGGAACAAATAAACTTTCTAATGAAATGGTTAGTATTATTATTAATATATGATCAGTAACTTTTATACAAACGGGCAGTAAAGTTCGTATTGCAGCTAATAAGCGGTCATACTAACAATCTATACAAATGTACTAAACTATCATAGATCATTATTTGGCTCTTTTCTGTTTCTAGTCGAATCGTGAATCAGTTTCGGTTTCTTATCTGATAAAAAAATATGATTTTTTATACGCTAAAAATTAATTTGTAAAATAGCAATAGTTAATTCAATGAGTTATGAGTTACAGTGATAAATATGTAAGGCTTCGAGCGCAAGGGGAGCAATTATGAGCGCAAAGCGCAAAACAGCCACCACAACATCTAGTATGATACAAATAATACTGTAAATGTAAAGCTTACCATCAACTTTCCATCGGATTATGTTGCGTATTTTTACAGCGGAAGTCAGTAAATATTTTGTTGTATAATGATGATGAGCGATCGCATGCTTTTTGATGCCATTTTAATATTATCACCTATTTCTTACACAGTTTTGCTATTATATTAGTTCTGGCGGTAACTAACGATTTTAAAAAATAATAATAGGAAAATAAAAAAGTAAAGTCTATCCTGAAGATTTTATTTTGAAATTAGCTACCACCCAATATTTATTTTTCAAGGTATTCACTATAAAACATATTCAAATATTAGTATTTCGGTAGTTTAAAAACCTAATCACGTAATACTATGCTTTGATTTCTAAACTTAACAACACAATAAAATACATAAGACCATATAAAAAATAAGTACAGATAGTAATATTTATTTTATATATAAAAGGTCTTAAAAAATAAAATTCATTGAAAGTCCTTTAATATAAACTTTCCTCACTAAGAATTTTCGGCGTAGCGTCTATTTAATTGGGCACTTTTTAAAGTACCTAAATGACAGTTCCGACAATCCGTCAATGCTCGGTGACTTTCAGCTGCGAGATTTAGAGTCTAAAGAGACGCTATCGCGTCCCTTATTCTTGCCTGTTACGGTGCTTGAAAATTATTCTATTGCACGAGCCATCCAGCTTCTCAATGAGCTTGTAATGGCGTTTTCGGCGATAATAATGAGGAGTTTGAAAAAATATGCGGAATCGCGCTTATTTATTTTACGTGTGCACCATATTTTTTTTAAATATTTAATGGTATATATTTTTTTATTTTGGCCATAATGACGAATTTGGGATATCTGTCAAGTAATAATGGAAAAATTTGTAACAAAAAATAAAAATATAGATGTTATTAATCTATTTTTTACAACCTACAATCCCAATTTTTTCTATCGACTATTGACTAAATTATTTAAAATACATCAGTCATTTTAATATTTTCATTTCATTAAGATTCATAGTATTTCATTAAATGACAGTTTTATGGTCAAATTCAAGAGTGTTTAGTCCACATTAAAAACAATAAAATCATGCCTTCGCAATGGAAACACTTTTTATAACAATATTACGACTTAAAATAAGCGAGAATCAAATAAAGCACATCTAAACCGAATTTGCCTAATAGGAGAGCGCAAAAAACAATTATACCTTCTCAGAAGATAAAATCCACATCACAGAGACCAGTTGGCTTAGTTTGTATATTGAATTAAAAAAAAATATATATTTCCCATCAAAAATGATATCGTTTTTAACACATAATTTTTAAAGCATAATTCTTTATTTTCATTACAGTAAGAGTTATTTGGTAAAAGATGTCCATTTCTGATTACATATATTAAATTGAGCAACATTTTATTTGTAGTGTACACTAAAACGAATAATTTGCGCATTAAAATATTAAAAATTAAGCAATTTTTAATATTGATACGGTCATTTTTCTAAGAAGCACATTATTAGATTATCGTCTATCACTGTATTTGTTTATTCTTAAAGATTTTGCAATAGAAATGTGATGTGACATTTAACTTTAAATTCTACGATTTCGATTAAGAAAAGTGCAGTAGAAAAATCTCTTTAAATAATTATTTCTTTTCAATAAATTTTCTGGCTAACGGTTTTCATTTCTTTTATCTAAATATTGACGTTTTAACTGTAACTAATTTATTCTTATAAAGGATTATTTATGATACAATGTATTAATACAAAAAACACAATCATTATATTCAATTCTTACATATAATAACAAATTTACTACATTTTACAATGTAATACACATGATTGAAAAATAACCTGGATAAATTACAGTTAAGGGTTAAAAATTTAGCTTAAGTTTATACAATTGGTTCTTATTCTAATGTATTAAAATAAATTAAGGCGTGTTAGTTTAATATGGTAATTTGATGCAATTTACATGTGATACGTATACAGTGATAGAATGTCGCGTCTAGCAGAGTAGTTAACACAGAAATCTGGAAACTAATCTGACGTACTTCCTTTCTCTCATCTCCGATCCGTTTCCTGTTTGGATTTAGGCCAATGAAAGTGTATCATGGAATACCACAGTACCTTTTGTGGGCGATTTATGATAATCAATATTTTAATACGATATGATGCACAAAATAAAATTGGTTTAAGAAAAGTTATTTAAAATTAATTTTGTGCAAATTAAATACATTTGTCAAGTAACCAGTGTTTCTGAAACATTTACATTAAAAATTCGAAGTGATGTTTGAATTTTATATATTTTTATATAATATATACCCCCAGATTACTAATTTGGTTTTATATTAATATAACTTTAATTAGACGCCTTATGTGAAATCTCAATAAAGCCTTACGACCTTGTTGATCTCGTAATGTGCACTGCTCTCTATTTCTCGCATCTGCTTCTTTTGCTGACTAGATCTTGAACCACAACTATGTATTATATCCATAAGCATATGACATCTAACTGGACAGTTCATTCACTATAAAGAAAACACTAGAAGCATTCCAAGAGTATTTATGTTTAAAAAAGACTTTCTATACATATTTTATTTTCCCTGAAATCTTATTTACATATTAAATTATAAACAAACAGAATGTAATAAATTACATATTTATTTAATTATGTGTTTTAGTTATACAATTATTTGCAATCGATGCAACCGATATATTTCGCTGATATTTAATGGAAGTTGGTGTAATCTTTGATTTCATTTAATTGTAAATTGTCATTATAGCAATAGAAAAAAATAAACACTATCCTTCCTTATTCCTGTTTTGAAATGACATTTTAGAATTCAGATCTATTAAATAATCAAGTGTATATTTCTTGATGACAACGACTTCCTTTCGATAGTTTCTTAATTGCATTTGAAAACGACATATCGTCAGTGAAGGAAAACGGAAAGAAAATTGTTCTATATTTATTTTCCGTCATTGCGATTGATGGGTAGATATCGAACGATTATGCAGTTTACTCAATACTTAGTATTAAGTCGTATTGTTGCATAACACTAGTTAACTAGGATATAATACTTGTATGTGAACACATGTAATATCTTTGATGAGATAAATAACTTTATATTAGCTAAAGTAATTATAAAATCTGGTTGAAAGCAAAGTTAAAATGCTTTCTATCAGAAATAAGTTATTTCTTAACTATAAAATACATATATATAATATATTTCCTATGATGTATTAACTCCGTTCCAGGATATACAATACATCTAAAAACAATATACAAATATTTGAAGAAAAAAACGCTTTAAATTAACTACATGTTAAAAAATACAGCAGAAAATATGTTGGTTAAAGCAACAAGAAATATTAGTACATTTAGACATTTAGTTGAAAATAAATTTGCTATTATCGATAATGGAACCCCTAATTAATGGCAATACCCAAATATTGCACATGTTTCTAGGACAACTAACAGGTACTAAAAAATAGTACTTCAAATTTTATATTGATTTTTAGTAACAATCGTTGAATCCTGATCAACATTGAAATATTGTTCTCAGCGAAGTATGTAGTTTATAAGTCGTGTTGAAGATCTAGTTATATTCTTGAAAATTGGGCTGAACCGTATCAAATGGTCGAAGTAAAAGCTGCTGCTTTTCTCGAGCTTCTAACGGTCATATATGTCGATTCGGCTAAGCTCTGTTTGGTGCGAGCTTGCCAGTTTTTATTATTTTTATAAGTCAGAAGTGAAGTGTTACTACTGAATGAAGACCTAATGGAAGTTCTTCGTGGAAGTATGGTAGTGTTTTGTCTTAGATATCCTTGAGAAATGGGGGACACTTTGATTTTTTAAATACAAATCTTATCAGACTTTTTTGTAATGGCGTGACGTATGGCGTACATTTAAAATAGTCTAAATAATTGAAGTGATCCAAAATTATTTTGTACATTTATTATTTATACAGTGTACCTAGTTGTTCTATTTGAAATTCCATATTGTTAGCTAAATTGTCTTAAAATGTAAATGAAATTGATTAAATATAATCATTACTGTAAAAAATGGCAAATTAATTAATGATTTATCTATATGATTTTATACCTTATGTTGGGAAAAATTACAATCTGAAGTTTAGCTTTTGATTCTAAAATTCTCTTCTATATTTTAATATAGACATCTATGAACATAGAGAGATATTAAAATAGGGAATCAGCTTAGCCAAGCTTAAAACCATTTATAATATATTAATTACTTCTTTCACAGCTAACTTCATGCGTTACACACATAACTATGTTTTTTTAAATTTAATATTTTGGCGATGGATGGGTAACGGGTGGCAACTAGACACAAATTGAGCCGTTGCAGTAGTATTTTATTAAATATTAATGTGGTTTATATAGTATTACGTCCCTAGTATACTGATAATAAAATTAGCTTTACTAAGCTTGTAAACTAAACCAAAAAGAATATTAAAAATATAATATGGCATATTGCTGATTGTTTTTATATATATAATATTTTTTGGTAAAAATCTGCATTCTAAACGTACATGTATATTAAAATATAGTAAATAATGTCAGATCTATCTATAACTTTTATTATGATACACAGATGCTGCTCAGACAGTTTCTACTGTTTGGTCTATTACAAATAGCCTGGACAACAAAACCCCCTGGATACATAGAAAAACCTAAAATACATGATCCCGTAAGTACTAAAAGCTATACTACATATTATACATAATACAAATATCAATTGTAATACAAAAAAATATTTATTTCATTTCAGAATCCTCCAAAATATGATTTTGGCTATAAGATCGATGACGGGGCTGGTAACAATCAAGAGCATTACGAGCAGAGAGACGGCGAGCACACACAAGGGCATTACTATGTGAACTTACCAAAAGTAACTGTAATTAATTTATTATGTTTAAATTGAATGATGATTTAATTCTTTTTAATTTGACTATTAGGAATCTTCTAATCAAGAAGTTGAATATGTAGCCGACGATTGGGGATTTCATCCGCTCGTCAAATACAGTTCTAGTACTGATCACGGTTCTTCCAGTACTCAGTTGGCTTTGGGAGAAGAAGCTGTTAAAAGATTGCACGAACAAGTTGCAAGCGCGCCATTAAAAAAGGTTTTAATTATTAGTTTTTATATTTTTATTTTTAAGGTGGCGTCTTGAATCAGTAGTAAGAACAAAAACATGGCACATTTGATCAATTTTGATAATTGTAATTATTCATAATTAATAAAATATGTCACTGATTTACAGACTTTTAATTCAGTCTGGTGTCACACTACTTAGTAATTGTTGATTGTGTTTACCCTGCTTTAACGCATTGGGCTATCGCCTATCATGTTGCAATGGAAGATTTACAATAAATAAATAAATATTAGTTCATTGGCTTCACAACTAGATGCAGTTTTAATGAATCTAAATTCCTTAGCAGCATTATATGACTACCAACTATTGTGCTGTGTAATCTATTTAAAGTACTAGTAGGTTTTATTTCTTCTTTTATCTATTGAATTAAGTATATGTGCTTAATATTATCAAGGATAAAATAACGATAATTATGTAACCTATCCATGTACCTATTTACACAATATTCCTTAAAAAAAAGATATTTTTTTAAAATAGTAATACTTTTAGAAAAGGATAGTAAAGCCATTTATAATGTGTTATTATGTTGAAATTGTATTAAAAATGACTTATTAATTTTCAGAATGATGCTCAATTTGTATCGGTATCGACAGGATCAACAGTACCATATGTAACTACTAGAGATGATATTAAAAAACTTCAAATATCACCTACTCCATCTTTTCTCTCAACGCAGC